>NW_024962262.1:60059476-60321626 GCF_019238085.1 Lagopus leucura
AGGGGGGAAGAACAAAAGTCGCTGTATTCTGTTTTTGTGTAGCACAGCTGCAGAATATTTCAAATTTTCATTTCAGCCCCGCTTTAAAAAAAAGCACTGGTGATGGTCCAAACAGCCATTTTTCTCTCCAACTTAACACATCATACAAATTCCTACAGAATTTTCTAATCACACAGTTCTATGCTCCAGGATAAAGAACTGTGCCATGAAACCCATTGCACAAATTACACTGATTGTTATTGTTCTTCCATAGACCTGTCTTTCTGTTCCATCAGCTCAACTCTTCGACCCTCGAAAGGTGTTATAAAGGCTCTACAGAGAAGTCCACTGAACCTAAACAGATAGGGCAGGCACTGTGTAATTCCAGCACATAAAAAATTACAGCCTAGACTTCAGAAGACGCATCGGTATTTTAAAAGTCAGACAAGCTGACTTTTTTCAAGGGAAAAAAGGGTTCATGGAAATATTTATCTGGAAAGATAGCGACAGTGTTATGAGATTTTTAGGGTTCTGTTTGTTTGTGTAATCAGTTGTATGAAAGTTAGCAAGCATTAATGAAATAAGATCCTGGATTAAATCAGGGTTAATGAGATCAGGAGCAGACACATCATTATTCAAATCACATACCATGTGAGTAGCACGCGCTGCCAGACTTGTAAATCAGATATTAGAATTTAGCACTCTTCTTTCTGCAGTCTGACAGCTTAGGGCTAGAGGTCTCCTCATAAATATTGCTGGCATACACCTGCCACAGCTTCACAAGAAAACTATTATGGTTTCAGTTTTTCCAAGTGATAAGCACCAGCAATTTCAAGAGGGTATAGATGGCAGAGGTAGTTCCTCAGTACTTCTGACAGCCATGTTCCTCAAGTCTTGCAACCCTTGTAGGCTGTCATGCCTAATTTGTTATTTAATTGTTTCCCTTCTTAATCTGGCCTTGCCTCCTGCAAACATTCAGCAGGTACAGGTTAACTCATGTGTGTTTGGAACAGGGCCAGACCCCTGGCAAATTCCTTTTTTGTCTAGTACAGCCTTCTGACTTCCAACACATTGCAGATACACTGATCTCCAGTGGCTTTTCTCTTTCCAGTATGTCTGGTATGCAAAGACTAAATAGGTCTGTTCTAATAAAAAAAGAAACTGAAAAGAGCAAGATTTTTAATGACCTGCATTAAAAAGTGTCCCAGAGCCACAAATCCTTTTACAAGAAGTGGGTCACGTGCTTCTTCAGAGCTAACAGGCTTAACCCTGAAGACTTAATATTTAGTGAAGAATCCTATTCATAGAAGCCTAAGAGTTGAGAAAACTGATCCAAACCTCAAAAATTGAGTTTCCTAGCTAACATAGAGAAACACAGCAGCTGTCAAGCCCGTTACACATCAGACTATTTTCTCTTAGTTGATTGAGTAGGCTGGAGATCTCTGGGTGAAGCAACTCTTTGCAGACCCTCTACATCCTCTGTACGCTTTGTGTGTTCTTTTAGAGCTGTGAAAAAGAGGCAAGCAAGCAAATGGACATGGATGGGTCAATCTATTCAAAGAGAACAATGTCCTGCATTTTGGTCTTATGCAAGGAAAAAGAGGTATAAAAGAATGCAAACAGTAGAAATAACCTTGCTGAACACTGATCCAGAACAGCAAAGAGTGTTGCTTCAAGACTAGAAAAGGTATTCTCAGTGCTAGAACTGCTGAAGAAGTTTGATCTGTGATTGGTATTTGTAGGAGAGGTGCAGTTAAGCATGTCAGATGAGAGGAGAAGATTTGGTGATCATTATCCTCACCTCAGATTACTCAATCCCTTAATTGCTCAATGTTTGCAAAAGAGATTGGCATGTTACCTTTGAAGTAATGCATCATACTGAAACTTACCTCTGCAGTTTCTCAAGCTAATGTTTACTCTGCCTGGAGGAAACTTTAAACAGCCTTGGATATCAGAGCCACTTAAACTCAACAGCTTGTATTAAAGGAAGAAAAATTTAGAGGACATATTATGGTCAAGTCCACATGACAAAAACTGATGCATATCTGCCTAGCACATTCAGCAGAATTCCTGTTTACGGACAAGAACCATGGCATGAGAAAGTACCATCTTTGGATAAACTTCCTTTGAAGCAGTGATGGGCATTTTGTAATGCTTTCCAAAGCAATGTGTGGTGCCAGTATGCACGCAGCTCACTGCTATTACAGTAATACAACTCTACAAATAAAGCAGGCAACATAAAAACACAAAATATGTAGTTCTGCTGAGAGGAAAGAAAAGCTTGAAGATGAGTTAAAGATAGTGAGCAGACAGCAGATGCATGGAAGTCTTAAAGGATGAAGAAATGGTGCAGCTTGGTAATATATAGTAGCAATCTTTCAATAAAGATAGATTGGAATGCTAGGAATGACTCTTACTGATCTGCCACCTTGAACAGTCAAACACAGACCAAGTCAGCAAGCAGAAAAATGAAGATTTCATTAATTACAAACTCATATGGAAGTTGTCTTCAAGTATTTTTTCATGTACTTCATACCTAGGTGAAGTTCACACATAGCTGTGACAGTGCCTTAATTCAGCCTTCAGTCCTTTAAAGAGAATTGGCTATTCCTACATTTTGCTGCTGGTCATTTTTCCATGTCTTATTCTTTGTTCCCCTACCATACAAGTTTTGCACAGCCAGTTTGATCTGATCAAATTCCTATTTACAGATACCTTCAGACCAAGGCGTTTTCATCAGCACATATTTTAGCATCCATCAGTAAATTTAATTTGGCACAGACTATGAAACATGAGGAAGGAGTTTGTGTGCTCTGTATTTCATGTTTTGCACAGGACATGAGCAGTGACAAGAGTCACGGCATGTGAGCCCTGTGAGGAGCTGAAGTGCTGGAGCATTGGCCCCCACCCATAACAGGGACAGGGAGGTAGCTGGTGAGCAAATTTATATGGGAAGCACCAACCAGATTTCTAAGTCCTACCAGCTGCAGCAAGCTCCTAAAGCAGCAATTTTGGAGTATGCTAGGTCCTTATAAATCATGTTTATCATTATTACTTACAATCCTTTCTCAAAAAAAAATCACTCACTTCCTCAGCTAGATAACCTTTATCTCCCATTTGCTGTGACCAGACCCATTCAAGTGACTCAACAGTAACTGGAAAAAGCCATAAAAAGGCAAAACCAACCAAACAAACAGACATGAGTCTAATAAGAGCTGTACTGATCAAGTACTGGTAAACTCCATGTTTCCAGAATTTAAAATATTTATTAAATACAAACAATTAAAAAACAATTAAAAAACAAAAAAATTAAAAACAAACAATACATACAGATGGAAAGGAATTGACTTTTTTCCATTTATTTGCACAGTTAAATACTTGAACAGAACTTTGCACTCCTTAACATGAGCACCACTGATAATTGGAAGTCTCAATAATTTGCCATTTGGATAACAAATAACACATAATGAAAAACTATTTCAGCTTTTCTATTCCCTCTCTTCATCACGTATCACATCCCTCTCTTTATTTATATATACTTGCAGGACTCGGGAAACTGTTAAGGATTCATTTATTTGTCTTAGTTTATCCCTGAAGTTCTTCCTATTCAGAATTTAAATTTTAAAAGCCATTTTCTATGCAAAAAATGCTTCTAAGACCAGAAAAAAAAAAAGAGTGTCTTAATTTAGGTACTCAGGTTTCCTGGTAGACCTTTAAAATATTTACCCAGGTTTCTGAAGTATACAAGAAAAACTGGAAAAGCATATTACCTTCTTTTCACAAATTATGAGCTCTGTCCTTGCCTTAGGACATTTGTTTTCATACACTCAAAATTCGTGCAGGTAAAGAACCCTTTGATAAAAATACACAGTCTTCAAATTTAGCCCTTTGCCTTCCACCATCTGAAACTATAGAGGCTACCTGATAGGAAAATAAAAACAGTCATTCCTGTTTATAAAAGGAAATGCATATACTGAATTAGATCCAACATTTAATGAAAAAGTCTGAGATTCAAGCCTAGCAAACTGGGAAAAATCCTCCAAACAGCATAGCAGTTGGACTAGGTAATATCCACCTTGTATCTGATGGAGCCTGCTCAGCTTTTTCCCTGAGTGTGATGAGGTACTGTTTATAAAGTCACAGCTGGAATAATGAGAGTAACACTTCCAAAAAGGCTGGTGCCTGGGACAGGCTGCAAATCAGCCTTTCCACATTTCCTTTGACTACTGGAGAGACCTGAAAACATGCTTACAGCAATCGCTAAGCATGCATTTTAAGAATAAGAGGCAGTGCTGATGAAAGGAAAAGAGCTTGTCATCAAATCTCACTATTCCTGTAGCTATCAAGATCTCCGAGGAGGGAAAGTGGGGAAAAGTAATGAAAAACAAGCTGGAGACTTTGATAAGAGGGTTAATAATCTAGGAGGTTGAACATCCATCCCAGTCAAAGACCTGCTATGGAAAGGGAGACTACTTCTCTCTCTTCCTTGAAAATGAAGTCCATCCAAAGACTCGGCTGCTAAATGCATATTGCAACACAGCCAGAAGGCATACAACCCAAATACTGGGTTTAGAACAGCAGAAGCACAAGTCAGCAGACAGAAGTAGACTAAAACCTAATGTGTCACCTACAATTGTTTGATAAATGCAGAGTTCTTGGGGAAAAGCAATTGAATTTGCCAAGTTCTGTGAAAGACACATAAGATAAAAATTGACTGACTAGGGACAAATCATGAACTGCTCCATCGCTCCCTCTGCCCAGTCCCTTTGCTGAGATACTGAGTCCTTACTCCTGAAGGACATCTCTAGCACACTGTGACAGCAGCCAATCAAAATCTGCACCAACATTTTCTTGTGAAAAATTATTAGCCTCTGCAAGTTTCTATATGAGGATTTTAAGCGGTAAAAAAGGAAAACTCAACTCCATTACAGTGTAATATTACAATCTGATAAGAGGCATACTCAGAACATTTTCCTTTTAGGATTACATGAAGGTTATTCTGAATCTGATGCATAGGTAATTTCTGTAAGTGACTACAAAGATACAAGGAGATAAGAAGTAGGTTACTTTTGGTATGAACAAAGGGGAGCTAAAGATCTTCTCAGGGTTACCATTTCAGTAAGCTTACTCTTTGAAAACAATGTTTCTCAACAGACTTTTTCTTTTTCTTTAGTCTGTACATTTCTTCTATCAGCACAGAAGCCAGTTGCAATTAGTTATTGTGCACTACAATGCACAGTAAGTGAATAACTACTTGTGAATAGTTAGATTGCTTTAGGAAAACTAACATTAACATATTATCACCTTTTAAAATGGTATCACTAATGTAATTTCTCCCTTTCTATAGCACTTTTCCACTTCAGTAGCAGAAATATAGCTCTCCTCAACAGACTTGTAAAATTGCACCTATAAATTGTGTTATGCACCTAACATTTTTTCCTCATAGTTCAGGAAAATAAATCATTATCCAAATGGAAGGATTTTTAGAAGCATAAGTTGCTAACATAACATTGCTGTGGACATCAACGCAGTGATTCTTACATGATGTAGTCAAAGAGTAGACATGATATTGTGCTCTCCTTCTACATCACATAGATTTACCATCAACCATAGCCACAGGTTTGTTATGTTCTACAGTTCCTCAAGACAGTGAAATTAGACAACTCTGGTCAATTGATCCTCTTAAGTTACATTTAAATTATAAGCAACGTTACAATTAAATTAATTAAATTTTAATAACTAAATTTAAGTTTAACAAAGAAAACAAGCAACAATAATAATAAAGAGAGGAGCTTGGAGCTTCTGCTCTTAAAAATTCACAGAGATCTTTCTTGAGCAGAAGAAATCAAACAAAGGCTAAATAAGACTAGATCACCACCCAATTCAAAAACAAAAATAAAGAAAGAGACAACACGTATCTACTCAGCCATTGTAACTTCTAACAAAGCATAAGACAGGCACTGGAAGTACATACACAAAGCATCAAGCCTTTTCTCCTCAACTATCCTTTAAAGCCAAGCAAGGAAACAGGACACTGAACAAGACAGAGCTCCTTCATCTTTGTATTCACATGGGAATAATGAATGCTGCATGCACTAATTTGAACCAAGTAACCTCTAGACTCTTTGGTTACAAGGCATTCACAGTCTAATATGCTACCTCACTAATGCAAGCCTGGTGCAAGAACACAATGTTATTTTTCCTTCTTTTGCCTCAGGCTTTTAACATGCAGGGCATCCTTCTGCTCTACAAACTGAGCTAGGAAATGTCAGAACTAAGATTGCTGTGATACATGGAATGGATACAATCCCTTCTATTAAGCACAGATAAGATTTTTGATTGTCAAGAGAAAGAAAAACAAACTTACTTTTAACAACAGATTCTGCATTTAGATTTAATAGCTGTTGCCTTCTCCAGTTGCCTGAGCAATACAACAGATTAAAGCCACAATCCAGCACACCTGTTTCTAAACTTCCCTTCAAAATCTGCAGATTCATTTCTAATTTCACCGTGCAAAAGCTCTTCCAACATGTACATAGCAGTCTACAGGAAATCCCTGTCCTTCTCTCTTCCAGGAGGTACAAAGTAGGTTCCAATAGACTGAAA
This sequence comes from Lagopus leucura, assembly GCF_019238085.1. NCBI lineage: Eukaryota > Metazoa > Chordata > Aves > Galliformes > Phasianidae > Lagopus > Lagopus leucura. The sequence goes on from NW_024962262.1 coordinate 60,066,062, forward strand.
CTTGACCACACCTGTGAAATAGGATGCTCTGTAATTTACCAGTAAGGCTGTAACACAGACAAAACAATGTACCAAATACTCTTCTGCTGGTCTTCAGTGTACCCATAACCTACAAGTCATGGAACAAGTTTGGGGTTGGGTTTGGTCCACTCAGCAGTTTTGGGTTGTGCTGTTGTTTTTTGTTTTTTAAGTTTTCACAACTAGGTATGAAGGTTCAGACTCTACACAGAAATTTCCATGATCTGCTAGGAAATGCACTCTAAGCTGTTCTACAGCACCAGGAATGGAGCCGTAAGGACAATCAAACTGCTAACACAGACCCAGGAACTCAATCCTACAGCTTAAAAAAATACACTGATCTGGTGAAAGGCTGCTAGACACCAGGGATCACTGTTAGCTGCTATGGTTACCAATAGTTTCAACTCTGCAGACTGTAAACACTGCCAAGTATAGAGCCAGATATACAGTTAATTATTGACAAAGCAAAGAAAAATTTGTAGCATAGGCAGAAGAGGAATCTCACATGCTACATGACCTGCAACTTAGCTATGTGGACTTTCCAGAAGCTTTCTGAAATAAGCATTGAAGACACCAAGGTTATTGCTCAAGACATACTCTTAAGCTGAACTTAAAATGTATTTCAGGACATTATCTCCAGTTTCTACTCCCTTCTATTAACATCCTTAGCATAATCTCTGAAGCGCAACAGGGGACATCCCACTACTTCTGGCTCATTATCCTGACAACATTCAGCCATTAGAAAAATGCTTTAAAAAAAAACAAAAAAACATCCAGAGGGGAGCTAAAGCTAAGTATGAGTGAAGGTGGAATAAAGCAGGGAAATAAGATACTGGTGTCATGTTTTTAAGGAAGGCTCATTTAAAAACAGCAGACAAAGAGATATCAAATAATTTCAAAGGTCAACCAAAAGAAAATGTGCTTTACTACTGATGCTCTTCACTATCAACTCATCACAGCTTCGACACATCTGACACATCTGCTCAGTGCTTTTGAGACCATTGCATTTACTGTCAGCCTTGTTCAGGTGGGCCTCCTCCTTTGGAATTATTCTCATAAATACCAGCAGTCTGCCTAGAAGCTGAAACATGGATTCAATCTAGATGGTCTCAAAGACTGGCAAATTAGTTTACTTACTATGATTCATAAGAAACAGATAACTGCACATTTTTACAAAGATATGTTTGTAAAAAGTGTGAAAATAGTTTTCTTAAGATAGGATAAGATATCCATATGCACATTTCATTATTATACATCATCTTTATTCAGGAATGGAGTTACCCTTTCCTCAAATTTCAAATAAATACTTCAAATGACATGAATGTAGTATAACTGGTGCTCAGACTGCAAAAACATTGTGAAAAACAATGAAGCTTAAGTAGTTCAGCTCCTGCTCCTTACCCTCTGCTCCAAATTCTGCACTGTCAGAGCTCTCACAAGCAGTACCTTTGCTCAGAGCGTAGCAGAACAGATCCACACGCCAGCATGCCTGAAACACGTCAGCACGGCTAGCACATAAGCCTAGATGAATGGCAGTTCAATTTTTACAAGCGCCATCAGCCCACAAGCACAGCCAGATCTCTGCAGAGATTTTCTGTTGCTGCCTAAGCCCTGCTGCTGTCACCTGGGCAAGCTATGGTATGAAGAAGGGGAATGTGAGCACAAGGCAGAAAGCATTTTGTGAAACATCAACTACATAGAGATACTGGCCTTGCAGTGATCCTGCAAACCCACTGATCTTTGGCCAAATTACCTTTGCCTTTTACACACCAACTCCTTCCCAAATTACAGAGAGAAGAAAAGAAACTTGAGGGCAAGAGACTAATGTGTGCATGGCCGAAATATTAATCACTTCTTGCTTCATATTAGCTCTGACTTAGGCACATGTATCTAAACATATTTGGAAAATAAAAGCCTTATCTATTCTTCCAGTGACACCAGAGAGCGCATAGAAATAATTATGCCTCTTAGGCATACATCACACAGCAATCCTCTTGTGTACATGTAACGTAGTAATAGTTTATACTGGTATTTTGCAGCTTTATAGGGTTATAGGTTATAGGTTGTTTTATTTTTAAATACGCAGTAAATGTCCCTGTACAGAGCAGCATGCAATAGAATTAACCTGCCAGGTCAGAACATCAGCCTATACTACTTCAACATCAGAAAAAGTGATAACACAGCTATCTTGGTTTTCTTGCCAATTAAACTGGTACACTAAGATTCCACATGGATTCTGAGTACTTCTGTTTTCAGTCTCCTTCATTACCAAGATATTTCATTGGTTAACCCCTCAGCTCTGCAATCACACTACACAGAGAGTAACTCCTCTCCCCCATTTGGATAATGATTTGTTTTGCTGAGCTTTGAGAAAAAAAGATGGGAAGAAAAAAGTGCAGGAGGTGACGAATGAATCCCGAGACTCCAAAGAAACTGTAAGAAGTGGAAACAACAGTAATGTCTATTTCCATATGCATTGAGAGAGCAACAACAGATTGTGAAACAACCCTGGAGCACTTCTGTAATGGTGACTGAAATCCATTCACTATCTCAAGGGAAAAAACAAGCCTCCTATCAATACCACAAGAAGCCAGTCCATCTCTTCCTCATCCTTTTCCCCTGCAGTTTGCACCATTTTGTTCTAATAATACAGGTTTTCACTAGGAGCAGCTCCCAGCCCAGTGAAGGGTCCAGCACTAACAAGTTGAGTGAAGGCACCATCCAAGACCTTGCTATTGCAAAGTCACAGAACACTTTCGCTGCAACAGGAGAGAATATTGAAAACGCACCTTTGTTTTCCAGAGGAGAAGCCACTTCATGAAGAAAAGACATGGAGCTGTCTGCTTAACAACAGTGCACTTACATGAAATTAAGAAGGTTCGGTTTTACAATGCAAGAGAGCTTCCAAAGCACATAAAAATTCCTTGTTTTAGCTTTCACCACTTCAGCTGTTTGTAACATATTTAAACTGCCTGCACTGAGGAGAAAATTGAAGCAGGATCTCTGTAATGCAATTGCTACTGTCATAATAGTTATGTGCTTCCAAATCTATTTAGTGGGCTCTGGAGCACAGTACAAATCTTGTAAGGGTGGCTCAGCATTTGTGCCTGCCTAGCAGTGAGCAGATATCTCAGTCAATACTATATAGCTAATTGCAGATTTATCCCTGTCTGCATCACCATTACCTCTTAACTGCTGCTATGCTATTTTTTGCTGCAACAGATGTGCTTTTTTTTTTGTTGTTTTTTTGTTTTTTTTTGGCATATAAGGAAATACATTTTGCTGTTTCACGATTCTTTTTCCTTCCTGAAAAAATGTGATCTGGCACTAAAATCATCTGCATTTCAAGCTGCAAACCTAGTGCTTAAGAGCTACCAGTGTACCACGCACATGATGCTGTACAAACTGAAGGAGAACACACTTGGAACAAGGACAGTATTTTTCAGTAATCAAATTTCACTTAATTCACAGCAACCAACAGTATATATTAAGATAAAAAGATTCCAAGGTAAAGTGAATTGTGATTAACCAAATACATTCTTTGGTATGTGGACTTAGAGCATGCCCAGAGGCAGTCATGCCTGTCCCTGGTTAGAAGTTCTACAACAGAAAGTGTTGTAACAGAAGAATAGTATCTCCAGCTAGAAACCCAATTTACCTTTATATTTTTGTTGGTGGTATTTTGTATTTGGAAGCTATCCACATTTTTCATTTATTTCATTTTATGCATTATGGATTAAAACAAAGCCAAATAATTTGGCTGATGCAGTAGGGAACATTTCATGCTTTTCAAATGGTTGCCAGAAATAAAGATAGGGAAATATCTACTTTGTATGAATAGTTATTTCTCTGGTTCTGTTTTAAAGCAAAAAGACACATTCAACAACAAAACCTAATTGCTTTTTTTCCTTTGGAAGTTTAACTTATCCTTGTATAACCTGTACAAGATCAGAATAAGTACTCTCCAATACTGCAAGCTGTTTCCTATTCTTTACCTAGACATTATCTTGAAAAAGTTCTTTAAGAATCTACATAATGAAGTGTCTGAGATTTGAAAGAGAAAAATAAACCAAAATCTTCCAGTAATTTCTCTCATTTCTAACAGGAATCTATGTCTAAAAAAAAAAAAAAAAAAAACTACCTTAGAATCCTGAACCTTTGCAAAACATACACTTAGAATCACATTTCAATATGACATGCCTTTAAATATTACCATGAGGAATATAAGGAATGTGCTTTTGGGTATCTAAATGAAAATCCGACCAATGCAGTGGAAAAAAAAAATAAAAATCACTTGAAAACAAAAATGCTCACAATTGTCAGACTTGAGAACAGTTGCTGAAATCTCTACAGATTTCATCCTCACTGAGCAAGTTGGAGACTCTGTCCAGTCCTAAAGCCAATACGCTGCACATGCTGGGACACATGGGAGCATTTACTGCAAGACTGCAAAAACAAGGGCAGAATCTTCCTTTCCCAACAGCTCTCAGTTGTACCAGATGGCAATGGAACCCAGCACAGAAACTTGCACCAAGACTAAGCCTGGTGCTTCCAGTGCTCCCATGCCAGCGCTGTAGCAGAAGGAAGTTATCACAGTTCAATATAGAGAAACAAAAATACCAAGGGATGAGAAGCTAATATATTCTAATATGGATTTACCCAAGAAACTCATTGAAGAAGAAAATCAGGACAGAATGGAGGGAGAATCAGAGAATTTAGGTTGATGATCTGCCATACAAGGAGGGAAGCAAACACAGAATATGACAGAAAGAGGAGGAGATTGCAAAAGACACAAGCTTAAGAAGCCTTCTAGATGTGACTAGGGAAGGGGCAGTCATATTTAGCATGGAAACAAGCACAAAAAATGTGATGCAGCTTACTTGGGGGAAGAGCCAGGAGGAAGGGATGGAAAGCAATTGAAACAAGGTAGGGAGCCTGAATAAAATAAAACAAAAATAAAAAGCCTGGAGTAAGGCAGGAGTCTAGTGGAAAAAGTCTCATTTCATGTAATTAAAGACTAAAGAAATATTAAGTCCTGGGTAAACTGACATTTCCTGTAGTTCTGCAGTAAAGAAAGTTTCATGCAGTTCTGCAGTAAAGAAAGGACTGATTACACTACTGGAGGTAAAATGAAGGACTGGGAGGAGGATCATTTGAAAGGATATGGGAAAACTTGAAAGAGGAAATCAAAAGCACTTGGTTTGTTTGCTAGGTTTAAAATACATATGATTATTCTCTGTAAATATATCTAGGGGGAAGGAATGGTAAAATAACAGGAAAGAAAGGAATCTCCCTGGAGACACTCAAGGTCAGGCCGGACGGGGCTCTGAGCACCCTGATGGGGCTGTGGTGCCCCTGTTCATTGCAGGAAAGTTGGACTAGATGGCCTTCAGAGGTCCCTTCCAACTCTAATGATGCCACGATTCTATTAAACAAAACTCTAAATAATGAGAACAAATGAGCCAAGATTTGCCAGGAGTAACGTGAGGCTAAACATGGGTGTATTTATTTATTTATTTAATCATGAAGGGAGTATCTTCATAGCATCTGAAAAGAAGCAATGAGAACTGCTTTAAAAATGCACAAACATAACCGAAGTCCTAAAAGCTAAAACTTTCAAAGCACCACCTCTAAATCTTTTAAAGAAGAACTTGCTGAGCTGATGAGACGAGCTTTGAGGTGTGTAACAGCCCCAGGCCCCTCACCTGGAGGCCTTACGCTTCCCCTCCCCATGTCAGGGAACCAGGAGCCAGGAACACGCGCTAAGACAAAACCCCCATGTGATTCTTCTCTCTGCCAGCTTTGCTTTTAGCCTCCTCACATCCAACAGTGACAGCCAAAAGCAGGGAGCCAAACTATGTTTTACCAGCAGACAGACACAGAAACACAGAGTTTTGGTGAACTTTGCCCTTCTTCTTAAGCTCTGTGCTTTGATTTCAAAACATTAATAATGCTTCTTCTGACAGCCCTGTGTACAACAGCTCCCGCTCTAAGGAAAGCAGCATTAACTGAATGATTCTTGTAATATAAAAATACACTTTACTGAAAGACCTATAACTGAAATAACAGGATTTCTAGATTTATTCTGGGACCCAGTGTAAGTCAAAAATAACATGTATGTACATTATCTACTCTGAAAAGAAGCCCTGTTCTGTTTTTAACTGCTGTTTCATCATCATCCTACTCACATTTAGAATAAATGTGCTCACATTCAAGGACGAAGTATTATTTCCACTGCAGTCAATCAGAACTACAGTGTCCCTTGGAGCGGAGATGAGGATTCCACTCCAGACAAAAGACCTGCCTTAAAACTACAGAATGCAGTAGTTACAATCAGTTAATTTTTCCGTTCAGGAGAAAAACTGGTACAAAACATCACAACTGAAAACATTTCATTTTTATTTCACCGGTGGGATTCCAAGAGAAACAGACTTTCCTCTTACGCAAAATAATCACAGAATCATAGAATGCCCTGGGTTGAAAAGGACCACAATGATCATCCAATTTCAACCCCTCTGCTATGTGCAGGGCTGCCAACCGCCAGACCAGGCTTAACCACAAGTAATTCATCATTTTTCTGCTAGGAGGAAGGCACACACATCTCCACAGTGGAGAGCTCACCCAAAACAACTGGTTGATGGAATGTTTCATTCAGCAGTTACTTGGCATCTTTTTGGTGAAAAAAGGCACAAAAGCACTCCGCTGTTAAGTACACATATCATTCTGTGGATGTACTGTAACAAATGCTTTCAGCTTGCGCAGTCGTTTTCAAAAACCCCTCTGTAAGACCATTAATCAATATATAAACAGGACTAGAAACTCTACCTAAACCACTTTCCTACAATGGCAGACTCTAGCACACCCATACGCTTACCACCCTTTTTGCCCTTATTCTTGACTCCCTGACTTCAAGGATATGCTAATCACATGTACAAATAAAAAATGCTTTAGATTAAAGCCGGATTGTTCACAGATGCCCTACAGCCCCCCAGAAAAGGGCTTTGGCTCTGATCACACCCAAATCTCAGTTTTTTTCTACACTTTTTTTTTCTTTCCAGCTGCATCGATACTTCGCAGCTATATCTTTTCATCACTGACCTGGTTTTAATATAGCTTCTTCTGATCCAAAAGGTCCACTCCCTGGTAAATGACAGAAAAATGCATGCACTCAAGCTTATTAGCAGCTCTATGAAATTAGCTTGATTTGTCTGCAATATGACAAAACAATAATAAATGTAACCATCCATGCTTTTCTAAAAGCATGATTCCATTTCAAACACAGCCTACCGACTGCTCCAAATCTAATTGCAGATTTATCCCTGTCTGCACCACTATTCCCTCTTAATTACTGCAAGTCTTTTTAAGAAAAAAAAAAGAAAAAGAAAATGTGCATAGTAATAAATACGTAAATATATTAAAAAAAAAATTACCAAGTAGGTAAATTATTAAAAAAATAACATTTAAAACCCAATATATTGCACTCCTATGGGAATTAATGTGTTCTGCCTTGGTGCAGATACTTGATACGACACAAAGTAGCATTTAATTGCTCCACTCCTCCTGTGATAAATGTCAGGCTGTGTTCCCACGTTCTCACTATGGGTAAGGTTTGCAGCTGACAGGCAACCCATGCTGAGCAAAAGCTGGAAGCAGGTAACTGCTCTGAGGGGGTTGCACACTATTGCCCAGCAGAGCTGCTTCTCTAAAGCAGAAATGGAAGAGGAGGAAGTGAGAAGAGGAAGAAGCAAAGACAAAGAAGTCTCATGGGTTGCGTGTAATGTACAAAAAATGTACAGATAACACTCTCAGGGAATTTCTACAAATTTTTGAAGGAAGCTTTAGAAATTAGCATACCCAAAAGTGGGTATGCCTGAAGAGGGCAACAAGAACAGAGAGCTCGGAGCAGCCATCTCACTTCTCTGTCTGCACAGCCCTTAACCAACACTGACGTGGGCACACGTGTGCAGGCGGGCAGTTGAAGCCCAACAGAGTCCAAGGCAGTCAGGGCTCATTTAAATATCAATGTGCAAGTTAGATTTCTTGTGACAACATGCAGACATGCTGTCTGAGCATCCTCGGAGTTTTTTTTCTTTCCATGGAAGGAATTAAGAGCTCAAAAGTTCATTAGGGAGAAAATAAGCAAAGACTTATTAAATTTTTTTTATACAGGCACCCTGTCTTGGGGACAGAATACCAGTCTAGACAGAGCACTGCTATTTTTACTGTGCCTACATCACACATAACATGGGTCACCCAACATGACTTCGGATTTATTGAGGCCTGCCATTACAGAAGATGCACCACACACGCTGAAACATTTTAGGCATAGCTTAATGGAAAGCAGACTTGCACTAACAAAAGCATTCACTAGCCTTCACTTCCACGGTTTTGTTTTGTTGTGTTTTAAGTCAGCCAAAATCTTGCATAGGTAAAAGAAAGCATCAACAAAGTACCCAGAGGAAGTAAAATTATGACAAGATTAAAAATATAAGTCATGACAGAAAAATATTTGTCACCAAGAAGCAAAGACATTTTATTACTAAGCTCGCTCTAAAAGATCATAGAATCACCAAGGTTGGAAAAGACCTAAAAGATCATCCAGTCCAACCGTTCACCTATTCCCAATAGCTCCCACTAAACCATGTCCCTCAACACAACATCCAGCCTTTCCTTGAACACCCCCAGGGTCGGTGACTCCACCACCTCCCTGGGCAGTCCATTCCAGTGATGTTATACTTCCACTTCAGTAAAAACACAGAAATGAGGAGTAAGGACTGTTCACTTAAGGCAATCCTTCACAATCCTTTCACCTTATACAAACCCATGTTCATGCTCTCTTTTGCACTGAACATACCAACGGTTTCATTTAAGTCTGATCACAAGACAATCTTGGGCTGTATTTTAAACACTTCAGACCCTCCAATCAGCCCGTAACAACACCTCTATGCTATGAATTTAAGATGTATATCACTTCCCTGTACGCAAGGAAAAAAAGAACACCTTCCTCTTGCAGGAACTGCATTCACTAGCTGTAAATTACGGAGGTTACAAAAGGCTAGCCAAACAAAGTCATCTGTACCAATCATAGACAACACATGAGACCACTTTACAAAGATGCTTATACAGCGTAAATTGTTGCATTTACTTTTAGTATGTAAACCGGCTAGTCTTAAGTAATAAAACCATGCAGGCATTCCTTACAATAAATTGCACCCCAAAGATCAGCTGTCACAAGTATGTTGTATAATAATCATAGTTGTCAAATTCTTTGAGGATTTCTTGAGACATCTACAGATTACTTTTCCTTCCTCTTCTCGTCTGCATCCATCACAGCAGCTACTAGACAGAACTAACATTCAAAGCCACTCAACAGGCCAGACCAAATTTATTCCTACTTTTATCTTCCATGCCTGAATCTTTTGCATCTCTTTATTCACCTATATCTGATTTCTCTGATTCTCATTTGGAGATAAGTGGTCAGTAAGTCCGTTTGCTTCTTTCACACCAAAGGATTAGGTCACACAGCTGTTGATAACTTAAAAACAATCAGCCATTCAGCAATCATACAGTGATGTAAACATGCGCATTTGCACAGCTTGATGAAATACAGACTTGCTCCTACCAAGAATATCAGGGTTGCAGCCATGACGCAAATCAGAATTTTTCCAGGGTTGAATATGCTTTTCTGACAATATCACAGACCAAAGAGAGAGACTATCTTCCTTATTACTTGATCTCTAAACTCCACCAGTTATTTTCTAGTTCCTCAGCATTCTAAAAGCCTGGTTTTAAACAACAAATATATTAAAAATATAATTTTCCCTAAATCAAATTTATTGGTGGTAAATTTAGGAACCCCAATCACTTCTAATATACAACCTGTCCAGCTGCCTCCCATTGCTCCCTGCTAGTCTCAGGAGCTCCACTATCAGTACCAAGTAACTTTCTGCAGCACTGCAGAGAGAAAAGAATGACTCATCTGTGCCTCTTCCCAGATCTCTGAAGATCAGCTTCAGCTTGAACATGACAAGAGAACAGTCATTTTAAAAACAAGAAACTCACAACTCCTTCAGCTGCTACTCAGGAGTTTAAAAAGATTGACTGAGGAACAAACAACTGTTTGAGCTCCTTGATCACAGACTGAAGCAGCCAGGCTAGGGGAGAGATTGTGCCAAAATTGATTGGGGTGTCCAAGATCCTGAAAGGACTGTGTCCATCTAATTGTAGTTACCAATATATGTTATGCCTCTAAATGGCACATCCTCTGGAAGGAAGATTTAAGAGTAGCTGTGGACTTACACATAGGTGCCACTTCATTTATGAAACTCTCCTTCAAATGACAGAGACAAACAGGTGGCTTCCAGGACTCATGACATTTCTCAAATGGTTATTTATGGGCAAATTCACAAATTATTCAGGTAGAATTAGGCTTCCAAAACTGTGCATTCCAAAATCTCTTCTTCACAGCTGGTTTTAAAGAAAATCAGGAGAAATAAGTCCACAATACTACATAATAAATACCTGCAGTTCTTCCTCTTTCTTCCGAAACAGAAGGGAGAGGTTACTTTACTTCATTGATCTCTTACAACTGCAGTCAGATTTGAGATGAGTTTCTCTCATCTCTTCCCTTACTCCCAGGTACAGGAAACTCTAAACCATGTTTATCTGATGTCCTAGTTGGCATCACAGGCATGATCTGAATCTAAAGCTTCCAGTTTCAGGTCCGTAACATTGAGGCCAACCACTCAGAATCAACACTGTAATTGACCTTAAGTTCTTGGGTTGGAAATGTAATATTTTGGGGAAACAGAGTAACAGAGACTCCTTCCTCAACCCCATGAACTACCTATTACTTCAACCCAATTAATTCCTACTCTTTCTTAGGGTGTAGGTGTCACCTGTAACTCCGTGCAAGAAAGAGCCCTGTGAAGGGCTCCGACCAGCTCCCAGGCAGACAGATAGACCCACTATAGCCTGTACTACTGGTGTCCAAGACTGGATCGTGGGTGAGGTTGCTAGCCCTGCTTTTGGAGCAAGTACCTGGCCATCTTCAGAAGACTGAAACACACTCAGACTCATCAAGTGAAAGCTAACGACAGGGTAACTGCTATCATTCTGCAGCGAGGACAAATGTCATAAGAATCATAGTTTTCAGAAGTGAAAAATGCAGGTTCATTTACAGAAGTAACACAAAAATAGATTTATTCTGCGTGCCCATGCTATTCTCCTGCTAATTTGTATACAGATACTTTCTATGAAAGTAAGCAACTGCTCTAATATCTGAAAACAATTTGGTGTAAGAAGTGTAATAAATTCCTAATGTCTCTGCAGATTCAAAAATCATTTCTATAAGTGGCAAAAAGTGTGGAAATAAGGAGCCAGAGTTACAAGTTTAAAAATTTCAACATAATTTTAGGAATTAATGAAAAAAAATCCCCAAACACCTTTCTCTCATTTCTTTAATATTGGGAAGATAAATTCATGAGGTATAAAACATTATAAATCCACTGAGATGAACATTCCCTGAGGTATGTACTGCATAATACTGGCATAGCTTCCACTATGGCTAACTAATTAAACTCGTGCCTTAGGCTTTAGCGATGTCAGTTCATCTATTTCAGATTTACTCTGCTTTTAAAAAGTAAGCAGATAATTTTCGTGAACTCTATCACATTTTTCTAAATAGAAGTTGATTACTTAACTAAAGATCTTTTTAATTAGAAATACACTGTAAAGCAGATGCATTTCAGATAAGGTATTACATTTGAATAAACATGGTAAAGTTACACACCTTCATGACTGCTGGTCATCTCACCTGATTAGGCAGCAGCTCTTTCTTTTCCTTATGAAAAATGAAGGAGTCCTGAAAAGAGCTTTGCACTTGATAGATGGCACTTCAAACAGAAAATGAGATGCTCATACAAGCTGATGATGAACATCTGTCCATGAATCTCAATGCCTGAAGAATTATCAGCATTTCTGCACTATGCTGCACTTCTTTGAGCTGTAAAAGCCCTCTGGGTTAGGTCATTCGTAACAGTAAACTACAGCAATGGTTAGTTATTTCTGTTTTAGCAGAATAGCTACAAACTCACATTAAACTGCTTCTATGATAAAATGCTGCAGCTCTCTACCTCACTCTTATTGCTTTTGTCAGCATGTAGAAAGCAATTCTAGTTCATCATCAGACCAAAGTATGTAAAAAACAAAACATTAATGATTCATCTGTATTCGATCTTACTATACTCACAGAGGTGAGCTGCAAGCAACCTTTTTTCATAGTAAAATAGGGATCAACCCTTTTTGGCTTGCACTACCTCTGAGGCATCCAGTCCCGCATTCTGAATTTAATATCAATCTCGGTTCAGGGAGTAGGAGGTATGTATTCACAACAGCAGACCCAAAATTAAACCATATCAGGAGACAGATTGGGATTCATCATTTGGGGTTAGAATATAAATGTAGACTGAAACTCTTTACAATCAGAGATAGTGTCCAAAGGAGGGCCACCAAGTCGGTGAAGGGCTTGGAGGGCAAGTATGAGGAGCAGCTGAGGCCCCTGTGTTTGCTCAGCGCAGAGCAGAGGAGCTGAGGGGAGGCCTGAAGGCGGCTGCAGCTCCTCCCAGGGAGCGGAGGGGCAGCGCTGAGCTCTGCTCTGTGTGACAGCGACAGGGCCCGAGGGAACGGCGTGGAGCTGCGTCAGGGGAGGGCAGCTGGGGGTCAGGGAAAGGGGCTGCACCACAGCGCGGTGGGCGGGGAACGGGATGCACAGGGCTGTGGGCACGGCCACCAGTGCTGGAGTTCAAGGAAAGTCTGGACGGCGCTCTCAGACATTGGGTTTGATTTTGGATGGTGCTGTGTGGAGCCAGGGGTTGGACTCCACAATCCCTGTGGGTCCCTTCCAACTCAGGTTATTCTCAGAGTCTATGACACAAAAAAAGAGGGCAGTCCTACAACACTTCTTGTTACAAAGTTGGGAGAAGGCAGCAAAATAACAACAGTGACTTTTCAACTGCAGCAGCATTTGGTAAAGCAGTCCCTTCTGAGCTGCTAGTCATCCTAATTGCTGCAACTCAATTTAAAGGGCAAAATAATTTCCATGTTAAATAGAAAACTATTTTTTACCAAAAGAGCTTCAGCTCATCCACAAACTCCTCTGATCACACTACTTATGAGATCATTTTAGAGACGCTACATTCATGTGAACAAGTTGTGTTTAAAATCATTCATGTTTTATCTAAATAATCACAAAAAAAAAAAAACCTGGAAGTAAGATGAGAAACACATTGTCTTCAATTGGTTTTACTTCTGATACACTATTCTCAAAAAAAAAAAAAGGCAACTAAATGTTATTTTTTCTTGCATTAGATCAGGCTTGAATTTACATATCATTCACTAAGAACTGAACTGCTGTTTGCCGTCTGCACTGTTAGTTTATTTAAGATGCCTTATTTAGCATCTTTTATGCACAAAGTGCTACCAAACAGTATGTCAGACTGGTTAAGTGCTGGTGTCACAGAAGCCTCTACAGTAAGAATTGCAAAGCTAGCAAAAGCTCAGATTGAACGCTCTACTTGAATGTTTAGATCTATTTCACTGTAAGTAGGTATTCGAGGTATCAATAAAGAGCCAAAGTTACATAAAGGCATGAAGAATTTTAAATAATAGTCATTAATTAGATATTAACTAGGTATTTGTGTGGAAAAAAGTTATATTAATGGAGGTGTTCAGTGCTTAGCATTCAGAGTGCTTGGAGCCCTAGGGCCCAAAGTACTTATAATTAGCTGCAGAACAAAGACATGTTGCATTGCTCCAATACAGAGATTCCTCAGCTTGAACAATAACTATCTCTAGAAGGCTTCAAGGGAACCATTTGCAGAGAAGCTAGTTCAGAACTACAGCCATAAGGAACCCTGATCCTTAGAGGTGACCAAGAAAGATGGAATAAATAACACTGTTGCTACAGACAGGAAGAAAGAATTCCAAATGACATTCAGCCTCTGCAAATATGATAAATGTAAGGATGATTGTATAATCAAAGAATATTAGGATGCTATAATCACAAAATAAACAAGAGAGTTAGGCAAAGCAGACTATGATAACAAAAGAGAATAAATAGAAGGCTTACCCCTATTCTGGGCTCACTCACAAAACACCAGCAGATTTCAAGGAAAAAAAATGACCCCATAGATATGCCATTTTAAATCATAACATTGGCCCATGCAGTTTGCAGTAGACTGTGCTGCGGCTCAGAGGTTCCAGGAGTATGGATTGGGCAAGGATAAGAGACACATGTATGGAGCTATATGCTAACCTTTCAAAACAGAAACATAACTTGAAGCAAATACATCATATTAATGGCAGTGCGCAGTGCCACCCAAAGGTCAATTGACTTGGTGAGATTTGGGTCAAATCCATGAAGCTAATGCTATGAAATACTACTAATAAAAGATTCCATAGAACACAGCTATACAAGTTAAATGTTGTGAGAGTTTTGGAACATTTGTCAAAAGTGAAATGCTGAAAGGCAATCTGAAAAACAAAGTCAGACAAACTAATTTCAATTAGGCTGCTGACTGCAATTTTAGAGGAGGCTAACTAGATGAAATCAATATAAAATCATCACAACGCATTTTAAGAGCCTACAGGACAAAGCCGTGCAGACATGTCTGTCTTTCTTTGCTAGTGGACGCCACAGAATACAATTTTTTTAATTCAAGTTCTCAACGCTGTTTTCTGTACAAAGAGATGCAGGGTTCCACTGGACAGTTCCTCAGAACCATTCTGCTTAACCTCAGTGCTCCAGTTCTGAATTCCCTATGCATGCGCCAAACTTCTGCTCCCCCTGCCATCCTGCCATATTACTAAGCCTCAGTACAAGAAGAGGAGTAGAGGTGGTTTACAGACACTGCTGAAAAAGCCAAGGGGAAATACTTATTATCAGGCAGTGACAATTGAGGAAAAAGATACAAGAAAATTCACTAAAAAAGCGAGAAAAGTGAGCACAGCAGAGGATTAACTTGAACATGACTCTGCATTTACTCCAGTTTACTTTCTTCTTACTGTTTGGTTTTGTTTTGTTCATTTTATAGCACTTACACTTCTCTGCATATTACCCTGGGTTGTGGTGCCCTAACCCAGAATATTTCATCCTTAACGCATATCTTTGCTCTCCACTCCGTTTCAGTCACCCTTCTCAGATTCAGTCCTTATTATTAATTCAAAGACAACACCGTATGTAGTTCTTTTTGTCCCTTTCCTTTTTTTCTTTCCGTCTATTTTAACATAGGTCATCTGTTTTGGCTGTAAGAGACATAACAAAATTGTTCCCTGGGTTGTAACGCTGGAATTTCACTACTTCTCTTAAATTTTACAACTGAAGTCTAGTACCAATCTAATACCAGTTCCCTGCAAGTTTATCCTAGGTTTACAAGCAGGAGAGGCAACTATTCCACTTCTAAGACCAATCTAGATCAGAGTTAGTCATGGCTATGTCTCTGCCAAGTGTCCTCAGGGACTAAATTCTACTGCAAGATTTGTTTTTCGTGCATCCCTCACACATGTAAAACATATTCAGAATATGGCTGCTGAAAATAAACTTCACTTCAAGATAGGACAGGCTGATCAAATGCTCCAATCTGAAAAGATCTTGTTCATACAGAGGCTTTTATCTTAGCAGAGCTCTCCATGAATTACAAAAGAAGACGTATGATTCATTTGGCAGCCAAATTATTCTAATCACTCCACAAAGACATATAAAGTCCCATACACACTGCAATTTTTGTCTTCCACGATCATTTTGCTTTCCCCTTTCACTCCATCATTTTTATCTAAATTATTAAATCCTTCTTTCCTCTTGTTACAGCTGGAGAATTCTCTGACTGCGGGAAGGAAGGATCTCATAAGAAAACGTAATTAGCAGTAAAAGGAAGAGGGTTATACAGAAAAGATGGCTCTACTGGAACCACAAAATGGAGGCTATTCCAGGAGAATGAAAAACCTTATCTCCATATACGATGTCTTTAACAAAACTCATTCCAGCCTGCATCCTGCTTACTAGATAGTGTGCAGATGGTTCACTGCCTGACAGATTCAGTCCACACACACAAAATCAGTTTTGGTAAAAAGCAGCATTGGAGGAAAAAAACAAAATGTACATCAAGTAGCTAATGAGATGAGAGTAATCTTGATGGCGTGGAAAAATTCAAAGTAATCATAGATGTAGAGCTTTAAAAATTAATCTTATAATGGGACAAGTTTCAAAGAATGTTACATCAGTTCACATTATTTAGAAAAAGCCACTGAAAATAGCGATCTGTATTTCAAAACAATTTGCAGATTTTTTTTCTCATATTGTTTTGAGTCTATTTGGTAAGTATAGGACCACAAATTGATTTACAGGCCACTGAAAACAATAGGAAATGGTTAGATGAATAACAGATGAGTCAAAGTCAACATACATTACCATGAGGCTTAATATGGAATGCTAATGTATATCATTCTTTATCAGGCCATTTCTATCCAGCACATGAACATAAAACAGTATATCAAGCAAAGAAAGCATCTTTAATGTCTGTTTAAAAACAAACAGGATTGATGATAGGACAAGAGGGAATGGCTGTAAACTAGAGGAAGGGAGGTTTAAACTGGATGTCAGGGGGAGGTTTTTACAGAGAGAGTGTGAGGTGCTGGAACAGGCTGCTGGGAGAGGTTATGGATGCCCTGTCCCTGAAGGTGTTTAAGGCCAGGTTGGGTAGGGCCCTGGGCAATCTGATCCAGTACTTAACCTAGTGGCTGCTGCCCTGCCTCTGGCAGGGGGGTTTGGAACTTGATCCCTGAGATCCCTTCCAACCACATACATCATGTGAAAAGAAAGAAAACTCAAAGGAAAATGCTTCGACAAAAGCGATAAAAAGTGGTCACTAATAAAGTAAAGCTAAAGTGTAAGGGAATATTTCTAACAGAAGAGCAAAAAGACTACTTTAGACATTGTCCTGGTTTTATCAGTATTCCATATCATAACAGCTTGTTGGGTGCATAGACACAATGCACTGCAGAGCTGTTTCCTGCTCAGCAGTCTCATGAATACTGATTCTCCCAGGGGAAGATACACTGGGATGTACTGCAATTCTGAAAAGTCCTCACAAGAATTCGAATTCCATGTGATAGGGAAAGAGCTCTCTAGTCTTTTCTGGAAGGTAAGCAGTGGAGGGCCTGTCGATAAAGGTTCAAATGGACTCTCCCTTCTCCAGTTTTATTTTTGGTTCATTTTGATTTATCACTCCAAATTGGAGGCAGAAATGGAGGGAGTCAGACGAATTCACGTGCAACCTGCTTTAAATCCACAGTTTGGGGCTAAACTGCCCCAAACTCCTCCTCTGGCACATCCAGTTGGAGAGGAAGACAACGCTGATGAGAAATGGCAAATTGTCACAAGAACGGCTAACAAAAGGAAGAAGCCTGCCCCAAAGCCTGAGGTGCCTCTGCAGAGCCACTTGATGGTTCTGCAGACTGAGAAGGAAAAAGTAACAGGTTAGTAATCAGAGATAAGTAAGGCAGCCAGACCAGCTCCCTGTTCACAGCTACCACAACTAAGAAAAAGTGAAGAAATGATAGTGGTGGGTGATTCTCTTCTGAGGACTACAGAGGCACCCATTTGTCATCCTGACCCACTATCTAGAGAGGTCTGCTGCTTGCCAGGGGCCCACATTAGGGATGGGATGTAGAGACTGCCAGACCTTGTATGTCCCACAGACTACTATCCACTGCTGCTGTTTCACGTAGGCACCAGTGAAATAGCTGCTAGCAATCTGAAGAATATCAAGAGAAACTATAAAAAGACATGGTGGCGTGGCTCTCGTGACTGGAACACAGGAAGAGACAGGTATAAACTCTTTAGGAAAGACAGGCAAGGGAAAAGGGGAGGGCATGCTAGCCTCTACATCAATGACCAGCTGGAGTCCATGGAGTTCCACCTGGGGATAGATGAGGAGCTGAGAGCTTATGGGTTAGGGTTAAAAGGAAGGCAGGGGAAGGAGGCATTGTAGTGGGAGCGTGCTACAGGCTGTCTGATCAGAAAGACTGAGTGGATTCGGTCCCCTACAAAAAGATATGAGCAGCTACATGTTCACAAAACATGGGGGACTTCAACCACCCCAATATCTGTTGGAGGGACAACACAGCAGGGCACTATTAAGTACTTGGAGAAGGAAGATCTACCAGCTGTAAGTGAAGATCAGGTTCAAGATCATCTAAAGAACCCAAAGGCACACAAGTCTACGGGGTCTGTTAAAATCCATCCACAGGTTCTGAGGAAATGAGGATGAAGTTGTCAACCTGCTACCCATCGTATTTGAAAGGCTGTGGCAGTCTGGTGAAGTTCCTACAGATTGGAAAAGGGGAAACATAAGCCCCATTTTCAAGAAGGGAAGAAAAGATGATCCAGGGAACAACAGGCAAGTCAGTCTCACCTCTGTGCCTGGCAAGATCATGTAGCAGATCCTCCTGAAGGCCCTACTAAGGTATATGGAAAATAAAGACAACACCAAGCTGAGTGGTACAGCTGACATGCAAGAGGGAAGGAATGATGTCTTCCAGAGGGACCTGGACAGGCTTGAGAGGTGGGTGAATGCCAACCTCGTGAAGTTCAACAAGGCCAAGTGTAAGGTTCTCTGTACCTGAGTCAGGGCAATCACAAGCACAGATACAGGCTGGGGGAAGAATGGCTTGACAGCAGCTCAGATGAGAAGGATTTGGGTGTGCTGGTTGATGAAAGATTCAACATAAGCTGGCAATGTGCACTTGCAGCCCAGAAGGCCAACTGGATCCTGGGCTGCATCAAGAGAATGAGAAGTATGACCAGCAGGCTGAGGGAGGAGATCCTGCCCCTCTGCTCTTGTGAGACCCCATCTGGAGTACTGCATCCAGTTCTGAGTCCCCTCCACAAGAAGCTGTTGGAGCAGGCCCAGAAGAGGGCCACAAAGGTGATCAGAGATCTAGAGTACCTCCCCTATGAAGACAGCCTGACAGAGCTGGGGCTTTTCAGCCTAGAGAAGAGAAGGCTCTGGGGCACCTTATAGCAATCTTCCAGTACCTGAAGGGGCCTACAGGAAAGCTGAGGAGGACCTTTTTATAAGAGCATGTAGTGACAGGACATGGGGAAAAGGTTTTAAACTGGAAGAGAGTAGATGTAGACTAGATACTAGGAAAAAATTCCTCACCATGAGGGTGGTGAGACACTGGAACAGGTTGCCCAGTGATGCTGTGAATGCCTCCTCCCTGGAAGCATTCAAGACCAGGCTGGATGGGTCTTGGAGCAACATGGTCAAGAGGAAGGTGTCCCTGCCTATAGCAGGGGGGTTGGAACTGGATGATCGTGAAGGTCCCTTCCAGCCCAAACCATTCTATGATTCTGTGATTATTCTGTATTATGTTACATTCCTTTTAATAAATTAAGTTTATCCTATCAGATTTTTCCCTCTTCCTTTCCATTCTCCTTTCTCCTGAGGGCAAGGAGGGCTGTCACATGATTAACTCTTCAAACTGCAACAAAGATGAAGTTGGATAAATTTATGATAGGGTGTCTGCAAGATTAGGGGGACTGGGCCTATGACCAAAAAGATGTTTTTTGAGCTCATCCTATGTTCTTGCTTTCTCATTCATAAATAATTCAGTACAAACACATTTAGCAGGACTTTCTTTCTTGTAAGTAATTTGAAGCTACTTAGAATAACATCTCTCAATTGTGGTTGATTAATACTCTGGTATTTATACTTTCTTGTATACAATATTCTCCAGCAGTTCCTTACAAGCACTCTCCTCTGTTGATTCTTTTCCATCAGCAAGGCTTCTATTCAAGAATAAAAACTGCTGCCCTTCATGCAATGCAGCCTCGCTGTGTAGCTGTGTACTTTCACAACAGGTTACAACTTGCAATGAGTTAACACCCCACCTTTTCAGTTAAATGTCACTTCAGAAGTTTTAGATAGGAAAAGAAAGGAGAGAGACAAAAGCATATTGCACAAAAGCTCAGCAAAGCATTCAGGAAGCTAAGATAAAAGCGAAAAACAACTAAAGGCATTGGAGTCCATTCAGCCTATTCATATGCTTCAAGAATCACAATTTCATAGTGTTACTAAATCTTCTTTCTTGGCGTAAGTGCACATGTGTGTAAGCAGTGGGAAAGGTACATTTTTAATTGGAGTGTGAAAAATGCTGCTCATTAAAGGAAAAAAAAATGTAGATATAATTAGAAGTGGGAACTAAAACAGGCACTCCATGGGATTATACAAAAAAGGCATCCCCTGTTCACAAGATAGAGCCTCTAGGTGGGCCCAGAGCCTTATCCTCCACATTTCAACTTGCATTCCTGTTTACTAACTCATACATTAACTGTTTCTATAAAGCCGAAGTACAGAAATAAAACTGTTTTTACAGATTCACAGAATTATTGAAGCAGGAGGGCACCTCTGGAAATGATCTAGTCCAACCTTCTGGCTCTGAGCATGGTCAATTACTGCAGGATGCTCAAGGCTGTCCAGTTGGGTTTTAAGGATGGGCACTCCATAATGTCTCCAGGCAACCTGTTTCACTGTTTGACCAGCTTTACAGTATAATATTCTTCTTCATACATTTAAGTGTGTTTTTCTGTATTTCCATTTATGCCCATTGTCACTCATCTTCTCACTGCATATCAATTTGTAGATGGGCTCTAACGTGCAGGTGGGCTCCACATCAGGTATTCAGACACATTTTCAGGTCACACTCCATCTTCTCCTCTCCAGGCTAAACAGTTCCATATCCCTCAGCCTCTTCTATGTTAGATGTTCCAATCCTCCACTTGTCTTCATGGCTCTTCGCTGGACTCACTCCAGCACATCCATGTCTCTCTTGTATGAGAGAATGCAGAACCAGACACAGCACATCAGGTTTTTCTCAGCAGACTCAGTATACAAGAAAGATCACTTCTCTCAACCTGCTGGCAATGCCCTGCCTAATGTAGCTCAGGAAGCACACCTTCCTGACTTACATTCTTGGTGCCCATCAGGATCGCCAGGTCCTTCTCACCAAAGCTGCTTGCCTAGCCAGTCAGTTCCAGCCTATACTGGTGCACGGGGTTATTCCTCTTGGGTGTGGGACTCACTATTTCCTGTTGCTCATGAAGATCCTGTCTGACCATTTCTTCCAGTCTGTTAAGGTTTCTCTGAAAGGCGTCTCAACCAGCTGCTTTGACTAGCATTCCTCCCAGTTTTGTATCATCTGCACTCTGTCCTATCATCCAAGGTCATTAGTGAAGATGTTAAGCAGGAGTAGCCCCCATTACCCACCTCTGAGGAACACTTCCAGTTCAGCCTTCAGCTGGATCTCACACTGCTGATCAAAACACTAAGCTCTGCAGTTCAGTCAGTTTTCACTCCACCTCACTGACCATTTACTAGTCTGCACTTCAAACGTTTGTCATTGAAGACACTATGGGAGGATGTCAAAAGCCTTCCTAAACTTAGTATCAACAATGCCAATTTCTGTCTCATCCTTATAAAGTCAGTGATCTCATCATAGAAGGCATTCAGGTTAACCAGACATGATTTCACCTTCATAACTACACGCTGATAATTCCATAATTGCCTTCTTGGCCTTTATATGTTTGGAAATGTTGAGGCTGGTGTTCCCCAGATTCTTCTCCTTCTGAAGGCACAAACTACATCTGTTTTCTATCTAGGCCTCAAGGACATTGTCCAACTTTCTGGGAACAATGATTTTTCTTTTACAAAAAAATCTCCCCCGCGATTGTCTTCCAGGCTATGCATCATCTACTCTACCTAAATGATGTAGGAATGAAAACAACACTTGTTTTTCAGATACCAGGATTGCAGCAATGATGGATGGGGGAACAGAATGCTTTATACTGTGGAAGGAGCTATGAACTAGACTGAACGAAACTCAACAGAATAAAATAGGACTCACCAAACCAGAACACTGCAAATAAAACTATCTTTACTTTTGCAATAAATCATAACACAGACCAAGCACTCACGTGAGGGAAAGAGGAAATGAAGTCATGTAAGACATAACTATTCAAAAGTAATTACAGCACTGATTAGACAGTTGTGGTTAAGCTAACTGTCACTTTTCAGATTAAAATGTATGCTTCAGAACAGACACATCCTGTAAGGCAAGATAATAAAAAAAGGGACCATGTATTATATATTTAGGAGGATCTATCTAGCTTTTCTGAAGAGAACTTCATGGTAGAGCCAGTAAGAGCCAGTTTTCTGTCCACAATAACCTGTAACATAAGCTAGTGTGGTAGAATGCATACCTAAGAAGTTACCTTTCCTAAATGCAGGTATGTTGTATATGTACAGGTATGTACAACTTACGAGAACAGTATCCAGGAGGGTAAGTGGAAAAAGAAGGAACTGCTACAGACTATAAGCAGGATATCAGCAAGGTTTTGGAAAAGATTCCAAATAATGCACAGTGTAGTCAGCAGATACTGGACCGCTATTTTTCCTAACATTGTCAGAAGTCCAGCATATAAACCTCTTGTCCTGTGCCCAATTTCTGCCAGGTCTTTTCCTACTTACTCTCTTTCCTGATCTAACCTGCGCTTCCTCAGACACTTACACACAGCTTCACCCTTACAAATCTCATGAAAGCAATATAATGCAATACAAACTGCACAGTTTTTGTCTCTGCACATCAACAGACACAGCAGAGAGAAGCTTTCAAAACACATCACCGAACACAATTTCAGTTTTGTGCTAGCATAGCTACAATTTGTGTAGCACACAGAAATGCTTTATTAACATTTTAATCAATGTCACCGGGTGCCCTGGTTACATTTCTCACAATGGTCTTTACAGTGGAGCTAGCTTACCATGGATTAATTTTAAAGAAGCTTTTCGAGATTCATTGTAGGTATTTCTTTCACGTAAAAACCCTATAAAACTATAATAATAATAATACTATTCAATCATTGCTTCCCAGTTCTCTCACCTGTGAGCAGCAGAATACAAAAGAAAAGTTTACGACAGCATTTTATAACATACAATAGTCACCAGGATGTTAAATTCTGTCCAGTATCTTACACATTTGCCATTATCACAGTACTCCCAATTATTTCACTTGATAATAAAATCTGGATACAAACCATTCTGTTTTCTACACACTCACAGAATTCAAACCTTAAACTTCTCTGTCTTTCAAGAGTACTGAAAATGTACCAGGTAATGAGGCAGGCAGCTAATAAATGTATTTAAGCTAGCTAAGAGGGACAGCATTAAATCTCTTGGACAGAAGGAAAAAAAAAAAAGATTCAAAAGGGGAAGGAGAAAAAAAAAAAGAAAGGCACTGTATTGCAAAAATCTGCTATGTACATTACAAGTAAACAACGAAGGGGATTTCCTAAAACTGTTACCAACTTTCCAACTTCTCCCAGTGTAGCTGCTTTTGGAAGATGGCACGTATGATTTGTAAAACTGAACCTGCAGAAGCCTCCACCACTTTCATAATTAAGCTAGCTAAACTGGTTTAACTGATTGAGCTCTTACTGGAATAGCCTGTTTGCTTGCTGTACATGGTTTAACTAAATGGCAATGCACAGCAGCAGCATTCTGGTAGCACATTATACTAAGACTTATCACCATGAAAGAACAGTATAGACAGAGCAAATGAGATGCAAGAAACTACCGCAATGCATTTCCTCACCCATAAGGTTTACAAAGAACAGTTTGTTTTTGTATTTTCTTCTGCTATGTATTTTGCAGCAGATGTTCACACCACACTGCATGTTCTCATGAAAGGCACACACAGTGTAAAAGAAGAAATACTCTAAGCGGTCATCAATAACATCATAAAAATCAAGTTCTGTTTGTGGCACCAGAAGTCTTTTCTGGACAATTACTGCAATGTTAATGTAATTTTGTACACCTAAAAAAGCATCTGTATTATTTTCACTGAATTAATACCTGTGGCACCTTTTTTACAATACGTGTTTATGAGCATTTCCCTAAAAGAATATCAGGAATACAAAACATTTTCTACTTTGAGGTGAAGTTCAGTAACACACCGATATTAGGATCAGGGGAGCATAGCAGTAATCCTGCTGTCTCAATTTCAGGTCTACTCTTGCTAAAATGTTTCATGCTCTGATGATGTGAACTTCCCTTTTCTCTAAAGCAGTCTAACCAGCTAATATTAATGAGCATTAACTAAAAATAATTGCTTGTAACCAGTACTTATCTTCGCTTTGGCTGTTTGTTGCCAGATCTGATGAGGGGATTCCGAGTGTGGGAAAACTACTCAATTTTGCCAACAATGCAAGCTAGTAGGAGACAGTAATTTAGCCTCTCCCTGCAAATCTTGTTTTCACTTTATGAATGTCTGAAAACATCACTAGGAAACAAATGCATTTGTTAACACTCATTAGGAAATGCTGACGGTGTTAGTTGTTAAAACTCAAATCCCGTCTCCCTGTCTGCCCCTCCACACACATTTCTCAGTGGTAGTTGGTAGCCCATTTTCATACAGACAGGCTCAGAGACATGACCCAGAAATCCTCCACCGAGATAGCCAGTCTTTAAATAAAAAGCACCCTCTAACAAAGCTATAATAAATACTTTCTCTCATTCTCTATAGCACTCAGCTTCACTAGAGCTGCAATTTGAAAGGAGAAAGCAGGTTACCAACATATTACAAGCAACTCCAGGCATGAGTAAGGAAGTCCTGAAAGAGTTCTTCAGCCCTATAACTTGTACACTGTGAGCAATTAAAACCTATGCAGAAGTTGCTGAGTGAGTGGGAAGACAAGGGCAAAACGTCTAATGGAAATACAAGAACCATAGTAAACTACAGGAGAGTGGAATATACTCACTGTAGAAGGACCAAGCAAAAATCATACTTCTATAAATATCTGAACACTCACTAATGAAATAAGGTAAAAATCTTAGCACAAAGAAATGTGGGGGTCAATATTACAGGGTGTCATTGCAGCTGTCCCCGAGCTTCACACGGACAACCAACATACCTGCTTACAAATCACTTCAGAACGTGTGTATATATTCTACTTGTAGATGCAGTGTTTATACACACCGCGTGCATTATGCCTGTACACACATTATGCCTGTACACACATTATGCCTGTATACACATTATGCCTGTCCACTATAGGCACACGAATGTATTGCTGAAAGTATTTTGAGCAGGGATAAGTTCAATAGTTTAGTGAGGCATTCTCTGCCCTTCACTTATTCAGAATTCTCCTAGGCAGTACACCTAGATTCTCTAAAACTTTTCATATTAACTGAAAGGCTGCAGATGTTCGAATGACCCACTAGAAACACATGGGCTGACAATTCAGAAATTAGAAGGTTTTCTACATACAACAGCAGAATGATTAATGACAATGAAATACAATGCTCAGTCCTGCAAGAACCAGTGCATGGAAGCAGTTCAAGCTTCAGTGAACAACTTGTACGGGGAAGTTGTTTCTGTGCAAGTTTTTAGAAGGACGTGTCCTCAGTTTTTCAGTTTGGAAGTCCTCAGTTTTTCCTTCTGCAGGGAAAAATATGAGTGATGCCTCAGCAGGCCAGCATCAATCTTCACTGCTTCTAGG
The DNA here is from genome assembly GCF_019238085.1 of Lagopus leucura. Classification (NCBI taxonomy): domain Eukaryota; kingdom Metazoa; phylum Chordata; class Aves; order Galliformes; family Phasianidae; genus Lagopus; species Lagopus leucura. Next base: position 60,091,695 of record NW_024962262.1, read on the forward strand.
ACTTCAATTATTTTATATATTTAGAAAACAGCAGAAAAACAGTTTTTGTTTTAGACTTCACCATCCTTATTTGTGATAATATGTTCATGAGAACTGATCGACACAAACTCATGACCATAGGATTTCAGTTACTTTCAGTTTGAAAGCACAGGTCCCACAGAATCAAAGAAGGGTAAATACAAAAAAGTGCACTGTGGAACATTAAGAATCAACTGAAGGTCATAAAGCAGTCTGGGAATAGAGGAAAACAACTAATCATACACCCTTCTGTATGTGCACAGCAGGGCATTTCAGGTGGTTATACTTGAAAATCCTTTTTTTCATCCATTTTTTTCAAAGAAAGAAGCAAACCTCCCTAAAACCAAGATGAAGCATTGCAAGTTTTTTTGAAAGCTTCATTGAGATGTAGATGCAGTTCTTTGATCTGTAAGTTTTAGATTTTTTTTTTTGTTGTTTTTCACAACAGTTAACATGGTAATACTAAGTTTCCACTATTTCCTCATTGCAAAGAAGGGAAGCCAATAGCTCTTTCTGGAAGAATGTACAAATAACAAATAGCTTGAATTTTGTCTTTGTGCCTAACAGTAAAATAGAACTGAGACGTAAGACATCAGAGAATTACAAAGGCAGCTGTATACTATCTTTTTCTAACTAACTACAACTACTAGGAACTCAAGTGTGCCAGTGATTTGGCAATAGGGGAAGCCAATATATGAACCACGTATCCAACCTGCCATGGCCACATAAGGCAGAACTTGAAAGCAGTATGAGGGCAGATGGGAAGATAGGCAGTTCTAGAGGCAGCATGGCAAAGCAGCTCAGGGCAAGCTTCCAAAACAAAACAAACAAAACAAACCCCACCTTCAAACACCCAAAAAGCCAGTAAATACAAAATGAAAGTTGGATGATACTATGCTCTTGTAGGAAGAGAGTAATTTCCAGTTAAAAGGGGGCTCTGTTTGTCTTGCATTACCAATTACTAAGTAAATAGCAATTTACTTGGTAAATTACAGATAAAAGTAGACTATCCAAAGCTCAACTAAGTGTGACAGAAAGGGAGAACAAGGCTTAGCTAAATTGGTTATCATGAACCAGCCACAACAATGGCAATAAGCTGTAACTGTAAAGAATCATGAGAATAAAGAATCATAAAGAATCAAAGAAGTTGCTGTTTTTGAGAAGTTTTTTGCTGGCAGAAAACTGGATGTATAATTAGGGTTTTTGATATTAGTGGCCTACAGCCTCTGGAAAGGCTGCAAGCTTGCTCAGAGAACTCAAGGGTGGAGTTAATCTTTCAAAGGGAGTAGTGGGTCCCAGTGCAGTAAGCAATAGAGAAACCAAGGTTCTACTAAGCAGCACATGCATACACTCGGTACTTGCACAGTCTTGAGTAACCTGTGGTGCATTTATGTCTCAATATTCCCAGCCAAAAAAAACCCCAAAACACTACCACCAACAAAAAAACAACAATAAAAGTAGATGCCGTCACCATCTCCCATAATAATGGCAGGTTTGCCTCGTTTCTTCTCCCTGGGTGTGAGGTACATGTGTTTAAAAATGTATGCTGTACAGGTTCTTCTCTTCCATCCCTCATCACCTTCCATCCTGACCACTGACATTAAGTATCCATCACTGAACTGGGAGTCTGATGCAGAGTAAATAATTCATCATGTTACAAGGTGGTAGCTTACTTGCACTTCTGTCATCTCCAAGGACAACTGAATGAGTACGCTGGCTATATATAAAGTAATAATACATTTCATATAGCTGTAACAGAGCAAGGAAAAAAAATGGATTGAGAAACTTACTTATACTCATCTCTTTCCAGTTTTGAACAGAGCAACATTTGCTGATTATAAACCTAAACAACTCTAATATAGAGCTCTGACACATAGTAATTTTGCTAGCAGCACCAGTCAAATTCTGGTAGAAAGTATCTGGGTAATGGCAGGAGGTATGGGAACTTTCAAGGATCTGGTCTCCAACATCAGCTTGCCAGCTGCCCCCTAAAATCTAGGAAGGAAGTGCAACATTTGCAGACACTGTATATCCAGACAGCTAAAGAGCGACATGCTTCTTCCAGTAACAAATAAAGGCAAAGAGTTTCCCATTCCAGTTGACATGAACTTTAAGAAAAGCATAGAAACTGTTACATAAAAGCTCTTAAAAGATCCACACATGATACTCTGGGAGGAAAAACACTATTTCTGTACATAGAATTAAATAAAACCCAACAAAAACCAACCAACCAGAAGAACAGCAGCACTAAACAACCCTCTCTCCAACCACACACACTGTTCAGAAATTACAGCGCTTGGGAAGGAGAAGAATATTCAGCAGCAGTGTCACCAAATCATTACAGTGGCTGATAGTTTCACAGCCCTCTACAACTTACTTTTTTTACACGTCTTTATTACTCTCTTCCTTCATTCTTAATGATAGCATTACTTAATGCTTAAGGAATACAAATTAAAGGTAATCGGTAGATGCAGTCAAGATACAGGCTGGCATAGTTCTAATGGAGTGAATGGAACATTTGTCAGACTAAGCTTCAACGCAAACACAACTCTTCCTAATTAATATGTGCTGTAGCCTCACCACAGGCATTCAGAATATTATTTCTCTTACATCCTTTTATGCAAACAGACAATAAAAGCAGCAGAATCGGGTAATGTTTCCTAAAGTTGAGCCAATCCATCTCAAGGCCATGTATTTAAATTGCAAGAAAATGTAGAAGTGTCAGCAAGTACCTCGTGCTAGCTTCAAATAGCTGTGGGACTGAACTTCAGTTTCTAGGAGCTCATGCTTCCTGCTACTCTAAGAATTCTAATAGGGAGCTGTGTCCTGTAGGAAAAATCAGACAGACCGTAAATCCAAAACACCCAAAACTATGCCTAGTGACATTTCTGTGCTCAAAAGCACCTCTACAGATCTTGCCTTCTCATAGCAATCTGCTCTAACAGCAAGAACAACTGCCAAAACAAGCATAAAAAGAAATCAACCTAAAATGCATAGGCTACTAACGTATCCCACCCACACATAAACAAGCTACAGAGAAAATAAAAACATCTGGACCTCGGAAAGTTGCCAGAAAAATTACATATATTGGCTTCAAGAGAAAGTATAAGGTCAGGACACCTCGTCTTTGCTCCCAACTAGGACTAGGTTGAAGAAATGCCATCAATTCTGTAAGGCTTACAGACACAAAGAGGTATTGCCAAAAAACATTGAATTCCCTGCATGATACACAGTTCCAAATAATAGTAAGATATACATAAGTTCTAAACAAACAGCAGTTGCTCTAAGTATGATATTACTGCTCCATCTCTGAAAAGACAAATTCTACTAGCACATTCTGTCCTTTTTTCAGGCTCTGATTAGGTTCTCTTCCTGCTTGTGGCTTGGAGCCTTGGGAAGCAAAAGAGGAGGAAAGGGGGAAAAAAGTGCTTAGTCCCTTTTTTAGTATGACATAATAGTTCTTTCATAAAGCTACAAAACACAAACATGAGCAAAATCAGGAAATAATTGAGTTTCCTTAATACATCAATTTGTATTATCTACACTGAACCATCAGCAAAACATTACCAGGTATATCCATGTATACTTCAATAAATACATACATATATCCTAACATCAGCCACTACAACACAGACTAGAAAAACACTGCCAAAAAGAACGAAGAGCAGTACATTCTGTTTCTAAACTCTGAAATTTACACTAGCTCTGCCAATTGTATAATTACAACCAACACTACCAATTCAGATGCTTACTGATGTACTGCAAAACAAAATACTAGTCACTAAAAGCTAGTAAAAGCATTAACACTAAAGCTTCACATTACTGTGCCCAGCACACGACCACTGCATGCATTTAAAATACTTTTCCTTTTGCACGGTCCATAGGATCTTCAAGCTGCTTCTTACAAAGCTGGAACTGCTGACAGCCTCAAACAGCAACGCTGCCTCCCGCTCCATTCCCCCTCCAGTATTCCCCTCCTCAAAGCCTAGATCAAAGCTCAGCCATCAAACCAACAAACTCAACACCACACCTGCCCCCATGAGCAACACACGGGATCCATTCTGCTGCTCTGCAGTCAGCACCGCTGCCTTCCCACCCAGCTGAGTCTCACCAGTTCCCTGTGATGGGGAATGGCAGTGAGTCTCTGCGACTGCCCAGGAGTCTCACATCACCTCCAAACCAAACACCCAGGGCAGCCTCCTCACCGGGAGCATCCCCACCTCCAGAAGCCAGATGAACGGGTTGAGGCGTGGCATTATTTGTATCACTCTTGGAGCACCCAGCACAGCCCACAGGCAGTTTTGGTGCTGTGCTGCTGCTCTGTGCTCAATTCCTTTCGAAGAACTGAGTGCTGCCAAGTCAGTCCTCAACTGTATTTCCATGGTACAAAACTGGCTCGGTGGATCTGTGCCTTTCAAGGCTCAGGAGCTGGAAGGAGAAAGACTTAACTAGTTTTGCCTTCACCGTTGCTAAATCAGTAACAACAGCAACAATAAACAGCATGTCAGTGATGCTGTTTTTCTCCACAATGTCCTCATTTCCATTGACAGAAACAGTATCAATGGAACCTATCTGAAAGGTTCTTCCACCAATTCTGTTATTTCATGTTTTTCCATAATAATGGTCTTAATGGTTTAATGGGTTTCAGTCAGAATTTGGAAGAAGCAGCTAGGACTCCTTTCAGCTCCAAGACAGACAGCTGGGACACTACATTAACTCTTTAACTCCCAGTGCACTACATGATGTTATGATGTAGAATACCGATAACCAAAAATCATAAAACCATGACAACAGTCTAAAATATTACCTAAAGACAAATACACAGACAGTACATTCCAGTAAAATTTCCAGTAAAAACAAACAAACAAACAAAAACCAAACACCTGAGTAACTGAATTGCAAATTCCTGCCAAAAACAAAACAAAACAACGCTGTAAGAACTCACTGATCCATAAAGGAAGTATCTTTGTAGGCACAGATGGAAATAACACTGCTTCCCTTAGTATGCATGTAACCTCAGTATCTCAGCAGATACAACAGCTTTCTCAAGTGGCTATTTCAGCAAGGCTGACGGTGATGTCACTTAATTAACAGGTATTCAGAGCACTCAGGAGAGCAGCACCTACAAGGGCTGGAGGAAAGGCAGGCACAGGGTAGCAGGGTGCAGAGGCAAAACAGGAGGGACAGGAGTCAGTGGGCTCTCTGATCTGGTGGGTATGAGCAGCAGCCAGAAGGCTGGGAGCAGAAGGCAGAGAAGGGATAGAATCACAGAATCGCTCAGGTTGGAAAAGACCTTAGAGATCATGGAGTCCAACCACACCCTAACCATCCTACCCTAACTAACAACCCTCTGCTAAACCATGTCCCTGAGCACCACATCCAAACGGTTTTTAAACACACCCAGGGATGGTGACTCAACCACCTCCCTGGGGAGCCTATTCCACTGCTTCACAACCTTTTCTGTAAAGAAGTGTTTCCTGATATCCAACCTAAAATTACCCTGGAGAACTTGAAGCCATTTCCCCTCGTCCTGTTACCTGTCACCAGTGAGAAAAGACCAACCCCGCTCTTGCTGTAAGCACCTTTCAGATATGGGAAGAGAGCAATAAGGTCTCCCCTCAGCCTCCTTTTTCCCTGACTAAACAGCCCCAGTTCCTTCAGTCTCTGCTCGTAGGGCATATTTTTCAAGCTCTTCACAAGCCTTGTCGCCCTTCTTTAAACCTCCAAGACAGAAGCATTTTTGGACAATGGGGATCATTTTTCTTTCCTACAAAGAGTCCAGTTATGGATTTAAAGGGCTCTTGCATGCACACAGGCCAAATGCTAAGGCAGCTGTTAGAAAGGTGTTAGGCAATACTAGTAGGGATGGGTAGTACATTTTCCAGGAATGGAATGCCTAGAGGTTTCAGGAGGAAGGTAAAACAAAAGCAAGCTTCCTGCAAGGAATTCCTCTTTGTTTTGTTTATGATCCCCTGGAATCTCTGGTTGTGAAGGTTAAAAAGAAAACATAAGGAGAATAAAATGAAATGACTATCAAACAAGAGGTAAAGATCTCTCCTGTGTATCTATGATCCAACACAAACAACATCTCTGAAATTTCACAGCTGATTTGCAGTCCAGAAAGGTTATATTCCTGCTTGTAAAACTAACAAAGACAGGTTGCCATTCCAACATGAGGCAGCAGTGCAGTTACAAAAGCCCCTGTCCTGTTTCATCAATTCTAAAAACCTAGCTATACTCAACAACTTCATAAACAACTACAACCACTCTTCTTGTCAATCTGAAAAAAAATAAATCCCTCCCCTCCCACTTCTGGCAATATCTGCAGGTCCCCTGGTGAGCAGGCAAGACTGAAGGTTGTCACACACAGCAGTTCAGTTTACCAGGGTAACACTATCTTATCCCACATAGAATTGGCTTCGTAAATTAAAGCAGGAAGGCATGGCACTGCACCACAGTTTCCTGCTTTCTACATCTCCATCTGCTATCAGCAAAATCTTAACTGTCTCAGCTGCTGTTGCACTCACAAATTCAGTTTTACACTGCAGTGCAAACTTGCACAAGGAATTGGTTAAAACAAGACCAAGAAGAAAACAACAGCCTCCCAACTGCCTCCTAATGCCGTTCCTTAAAGAAATACAAGAGAGAAACTAGGATAGTACCTATCATCCCTATTTACTTTATTTTCTGGTTACAAAAGTACAGATTCTGGATTTCACATTGAAGTTTTCAGTCCAGAAAGATGCAGAAAACCAACCTTAAACCATACAAACAAGCACTGTAACTACACCTTCTGCCTCCTCTTTTTTGACTGTGTAATGAACAGCAAAGCAGATAACTAGGAACAGAACAACAACCTCCACTCATTCCTGCTTACATTTCTCTACCCAAAAATATAAAGAAAGCAGAGAAGACAATGACCAGATGCATATTTCATACATTGCTTACAAATTCAGCACCAGTATCTCTAACAAATACAAGGTAACAGCAGTGACTGATGCTAGTAAATTACACCTTAAACAATTTGCTCAGATTTATACAAACTTCTCTCAGAGAACCTTCCAGCTGAACATAGCTGCAGATTCATCAGCACTGAAAAGAGACAGAGAAAATAAATCACAAATACCTTTTCTGTTCCGCCTTGCATACTGAACTGCAGAGCATAAGAAGAGTATAAACCTGTATTTGTTCGGGTGTGTAAGTGTGTCTGTGTTGAAATTCAGAGCGGCTGTTTTGCAGATTTGAGAACAGGAAGCATCTCTGACAGAACTTCACAGTGAAAGTCCCCTGAAAAGCACTAATGCATATGTACTGCATACACATCACTGCTACCTCCCCTTTCCTCTTTCTTTCCTACATCTGTCTCTTACTTTGCATTTTTTTCTGTGAAATTTAAATACACTTTTGCTGAACAACTTCAAAAGCCTTTTCCATGTGAAAATGTAGCACTCTTGAAAAAATATATTTTTTCTTAAATAACACTTCATGTTAACTTATTTTAATGTCATCTTTGATTGCAGATCTTTTTCCCCAAGCTGTATGTATGAATGCATGGTAACCATGACCCTTCGAGCCCCCTGACCGTGTTAATTGAGTGGTTTCAAATCAGCCCAAACATTTGATTTTTGAAAAACCCAACAATTTCTGTGGAATGCTATCATAAATTCATTCAAAAGGAAAGACCAATCACGGGAAGGAAAGTTATTTTCCATAAGCAGTCATTGCTTTCACTTGAAAGCAGCATGCAAAGTATCTCAAGAATTTCAGTACTCATATTTACCTCTAAATAATGTTCTCAAGCAACCTCTCTTACAACCAGTTCTGATAAGCAACACAAATCTGGAGTTGCATTCAACTCCACCATTCCTCCATAGTGTCCCTTTTTGCCTGTCTCTCGGCCACCTTCCTAACACCAGAAAATAGCTAGGGCTCCTTGCAATAAGCCATGAATTCATTGCTAGTGAGCCTAACGGCACAGACTGAACTGCACTTAGAGCTCCCCCACGTAGCTGTAGATGCCCCTGCTCACTGCAGAGGACTTGGACTAGATAATGCTTGAAGGTCCTTTCCAACTCAAATGATTCTACGATTCTATGACAACCAAAAGAGAATGTTTGCAATTACTTGTAATCTTAACAGGCAGAAAGATTACATTCAATAAACTCAGCAATGGCAATGCTGTTACGGGTGAATATATCTCCCCATGTTTAAGGATATTTTTCCATGAGAAAAACTGAAGAAAGATGAAGTTTTTCACTGAAGATATTCACCAATCACATTTTTAGGAAGCCTGTATTTTCTATCACGTTACCTAATTTAGAGAGGGACAGATCAGCTACACAACAGCGCATCTGACTTTGCCTTCAAGCATGATACGAGAATGAGGAAGAACTTAATGTGGTTTTTAGTTCTTCAGAAAACAGCTCTCAGTGCTGAGCTCAGAAAAAATTAAGAAAAAACTTAAGAGAAAAAAAAATGTACCAATCCTGTATGTGAGCACAGAATACAAAACATGTACTGTTGTTCCAGAACTTCCGACTGAAACCAAACTATTTTTTTAATCATTTGACTGGACACCACTGACTGAAGTCATTTTGGAAAGAAGAGGCCATAAAAATTAGGTATTAATGGAAAGAACTTGCCTTCATACATATGTTATGATATTCTCATAACAGAAATTTACAGGCCACATTTATTTAGGTCACTGAATTCTATGCTCCTAAAATCAGCAGCAAATTTCAAATATCAGCCAGGAGAAAGCTTAGAGAAAACTGTTTTTATCCCAGAGAACTTTTCAAGTGTCTCATGTTTCAGCTGGGACGGAATTGTTTTCTTCAGTGTTTGGTATGACGTTATGTTTTGGCTCCAGGAGAAAAACAATGCTGATAACACATCAATGTTTATAGGTGCTGCTAAGCAGTGTTGCACAGAGCCAAGGCCATTCTCAGCAAAGGGCTCAAGGAGCTGGGAGAGAACAGAATTAGGGCAGCTCACTGGAAAAGGATAGTATCTATCTATGTACAGATAGATAGATTTGTCATAATTATTATCCTTTTCTCTATGTTAGTAAACAGTAAATAGTTTTATCTCAACCCATGAGTTCCACTTTTTTTTCCCTGATTCTCTCTCCTGTCCCACTGGGAAGAGGAGAAAGTGAGTGAACAGCTGTGGTGCTTAGCCACCTGCTGGATTAAACCACAACAGCAGTCTACCAAAGTTAAAGAAAAATATTATTGATACATAACGAGTCCCCAAATTCTTTCTTTCCTCAAAATGTGGATTTTCCAGAGATAAGCAAGAAACAAGGTATCCATTTTTCCCCTTCACTCCTTTCATATCCTTGAGTCTCTGACTTCCTCCTCCTCATTGTTGCCTGACAGATAAAGAGCTATTCTTTACTCTTGGCAAGGACAAGAACAAGTATTACTATGTGGGTATATTTTTTCCTACTGCAACACCTGAGGCTCCCAAGTCCCCCTGCTACAGAGCCTACAAGTTTGCCAAAATACCACTGTCCCAAATTATCTTGATGTATGGAATGCTGTTGAAGAAAAGTGAAATAATTTAATTACATGTAGATGTATAAACACACAACAGGCTCCCAGTTAGAAGAAAAAAGACTGACACCCTTTGAAAGTGGAAAGTCCCTCTGAAACTGCAGTAACAAATTTACAAAAAGCCCATTCATGCAGTTTATTGTAGCCTTTGTTCTCTTTTCCATAGCTGGAGAGACAGGTTTACAGAGATTTATAGAAACTAACAGCCTAGGTCTACAGTTACATATCATGGAGGCCCAGAGATACTCAAAGAATGCTTGGAAGGGACCTTAAAGATTACTCAGTTCCAACACCCCTGCCCTGAGCAGGATTGCCAACCACTAAATCAGGCATTAGATCAGGCTGCCTGGAGCCCATCTAACCAAGCCCTGAATGTCTTCAAGTGAGGATGGAGCATCCTCAATCCCACTATCCAGGTCATTGATAAAGATGGGTGCAAACATATCCAAACACACAAAGATGTTCAGCAAAAAAGACATACATGCATATTTTTTCATTTCTAAAACTTTGAATGGCTTTCCTCAAATCAGTATTAGTGGTAGTTATTTAGTAGATTACGTGAAATACTGAATAACAATACATTTTGATACGTTTTCTTGTAGGTAATTGTTTAGAAAAAGATCCACTTTAATTATTCCCAGCTAGTTCATCTATCAATAAGTATTCATATACACCTTCTAGAAAACCTAAGGAAGCAATCTGGAAAAGAAGAAGCAACAGCTACAGAGAGAAGATAGTATTGCAAACGCCACAGAAAAGACCACATATTGTTTTATTTCTTTTGACATATAGGTTGCTCTAGAATGATTACTTTGCTCCCAGACAACACAGCCAGGCATAACAACTGAAAAGCAGAGAATGGCAGGGGTAGTTATTTTCACTTTCAGGATATTGATACTATATTGCCTTTACAATAAATCAGTCTTTCCTTACTAATGCAGCCCCCGTGGAACATTATATTGCAGTATATCAACAGTCTTGGATTGAAGAAATATGATATCAAGGCTGACAATCTGAACAGCACAGTACACAAAACATAGACATACAACACAAGAACAGTTCCACTTTGTACTCACTCTTACAAAGTTGTCAGGGAACAAACCTCTTCTGCCTTTGAGCTGTCCTTCCCACCAGCCTCCATCATCCTTCTTGATATTGGTGATTATGTCACCTACAGTGATTGTCAGCTCATCATCATGTTGAGCTTTGTAGTCGAACTCCACAATCGCCTCCACTAAAAGAGAAAAACACACATTACAAAATCAGTAACTGTACATCTACATTTCGAAAGGAATAAGAAACACCAATCCGATCAGTGAAAGTAATGTAATTTCGTTAAGCAAGAAAGCACATAAAATAGGCAACTTGTAACAGTAACATTTTGGTGGATAACTGCTAAGTGAGGAGGCAAAAAAAAAAGGAAAGCACACTAATGCTCATCACGGCTGAGGCAACAAATGGCTTACATTTTTCAGTTTGTGCAGCTTCAGCATAACTACTCCAGTAGCATTACAAGGGTTATTTCTTGGAAAACATTTAGCAATATTTCTTTGACTTTTGAAGTATTTTCTTTCTGGACAGGTTACACAGGCATCCCAAGCCACTGCACCAATTTGCTAGATACATCCCTGATAAATTAAAGAGCATTTATCAAGATTTTTTTTTTTTTTTTTTTTTTTCTGGTATAATGCTGAGTTCACTGTTATTTACACAGAAATGCAAAGCTTTGGTGCATGAACAATGCTCTCATGGGGTTTTACCAACAGGAGAAAAATTTCCTTTCATTTGTAAATCTTTATCAGAGGATGCGAAGATGAAATACTCCTGCCGCTCTGAATGCCTGCTATCAGAGGTTATAAGCTCATTACCACTACATGGTGAGTCATTTCTTTTCCTGGAAGGACCCCTGAAACCACACACACAGGGCAATATATATTGCAAAGTCGCAGTAGAGAATTAGGGAAGTAATAAAGACAGGAAAAAAAAAAAATCATTTGAAGAATCAAAAGGAACGGATTTGAGGTATTCAAATATAGTAGCAATGGTTATATTTAGCAATTCATCAAACATTTTGTAGGAGGGGCCTGACTGGTAAGGTCACAGATAGTCGTATTTGTAATGCCTTCCCCGTTTTCTTCAGTGGAAAACCAGGCCCCAGGATGTTCCACCAACCTTCACACTGCAACCACTGAAACAGAAACAGGAGAATAGGTATGTGCTTTCTACAAGAATGACTGTGCTGCGTAAATTCTGCAAGACCGGGCCATCAAACAGGCAACACAACTCACAAAGCAAAGCTAACAGACCGTGGAAATGTTCTGCCTAACTACAAAAGCCCCAAGGAGTGCACTGAATTAAGCTGACAAGAAAGCACAATTATTCCTTTCCACTCCCCCAAAATGTCACACAGACAATGCTGAACATCTTCCTTCCTCCCCCAGATCTTGCAAGTCACAGCTAAAAGAGCATTCTGACTTACAGATACATCCCAGGCACAAAGCTACAGCTGATTATATTTATCTACCGCTTCTTTTGTGAAGACAAAAAACATACAATAACCACATACATGATGTTCATAAGAGCCCTGCTATCTACTACACAAACAGCAGGAGACAAAGTGAGGCACCACATACATTACAAGTTAACATGCAAAATAGAACTGAAACTTAAGACATTCAGGCTGGGAAGAATCTCAGAGGGTCCTTCTGAGGACTTTTTGTCCAGTTCAGGACTAGCTCTCAGGTCAGACCTAACTGCTTTGGGTTCTTTGTACCACATGCTAGATGCATTAGAGCAGAGACATTTCAGAGAAGAACCCAGCCATCCTGATTTCCAGAGAGAGCATGAGAGCTTTCCCAATAGTTCTTATGGGCACTTCCTTGTTTTTATACAGGTATGTTTTGGGATGGGTTGCCTTCAGTTCCGTTTTGTTGATCACGGGTTCCCTACTGTTTCCTTATACCTTTTCCTTGAGTGTTGGTTATCTCCCTCCCCCACCATTACTAATTTAAACCTCTTCTCATCTGATTGGCTGGTCTGTTAGCAAAGATGCTTTTGTCCCCCTCTGGCGGATCACATCTTTTTCAAGCTACCCTCAAAGAGGGTCCCCATGGTCACAAAACTAGAACTCCGTTGCTGACATTAGCTACATAGCAAATATTTACCTGCTGGATCTATCCATTCCTTCTCACACACTTCCCTCTCACCAAAAAGATCAAGGTCAAAACTGCCCAGGCACTTAATGCCCTTAACCATGGCCCCAGAGCTATGTAGTCACTACTGACAGCATCATTAGAGCCTACGTGGTGGCAGAGCAACAGGGCACGTTATGGGTGACACAAGCCTCATCAGCCGTTTCACAACATTCTAGACCCAAGCTGCTAGCAAGCAGCAAACCTCCACAGATGACAGGTCAGGTCATCAGATAGAAGCCTCCAACTTCCATAGCAGAGAATTTCCCTACTACTATCACTTGTCACTTTCTCCTTGAGGCTCGGGTTTAGCCGGCTTGTGTGACTTTTTGGACTGAGCACCCAGTCCTCTTATCAACTACAAGAGCACTGAAACTACTCTGCAATTGCACATCCTAAAGTACAACAGTAGCAAGAAACTATAAACTTCCAGCTTCCAGACTTGCCATCCTGGGAGTCCCCAGCAGGCACAGATTCTGCTGGCCTCTCATTAAGGAACACTGGATGTTTGGACTCTTACGGTCTCAAAGACTTGGAGAAGGTCTGAAAAGCCCAACCCTTTGAGCTCAACCATCCAAACCATTATTAAAACCCACCTAGCTGTCCTGCAGCATCTCACCACAACCGCTGAGGCATTTCACACCATCTCTGGTAGAGTTTCTGGATGTCTTCCATGCAAACTGCTACACTAACTAGAGAATCTGTTGAGCTAACCATTGCAGTTAGCACAACCCAGCGGTGGCCAGAGAGCTGTAATGATGAGGCGGGAAAGAAGCAAGCATCGGGCTGGCTCGGACTACTGATTCTTCAAACACTTCTCAACATTCAGACTTCAACAAGACATACTGAATGAAGGAAGGCAAGCAACTCTCCCGTTCGCCAAGCAGTGGAGTTATCTTCTTGAAGTCTGCCTGCCTTGCACTAAATCTTAAGCAGACAGCTGTTCAGCCACTTTTGTTTTATTAGAAGTTTAATTAAACAAACAAAAAACCTCTTTACTGCACAGGCTCTTCTCTGTCTACAATTTTTTCAACTTATTGAGAAATTTATATAAATATTTTAAATGCTGTCTCTTCTCAGAGGATTTGATTACTGTAACGTAAGTGTGTGTAACCCAACAGAAACATACAAGTCACCAAGAATGGACCACACAATTAAGATGTTTATAAACTCTATAAGAAAACCAAGCGCACGGTTTGGAAAGAGGGGTTAAGAGTACACCTAGCAAATGTGCAGACTGCGGCAAACTGGTGGGAAGGTACTCAAACTTCTCATTCAAAACACTACTGAAGAGCATATGAAAGCCTAAAAGTGTTTCATAATTCACAGCCCCATAAAATTGCAGTTTTTAAATCAAGTTCACTTTCTAAAATGTACTAAACAACACCATCTTCTCAAATTGAGATTTGAAACATTCATCCTGCCTGCCAGTCAAATTTAGTCTTTTTTGTTTCTCTTGATGAGGACTTTACAGATGCTGGATTGATATTGGAGGCAATACTGATCCGGGCATGCTAAGCGGATCTCAGTTTTGCATCTGCAAGTAAATCATACCTCATTGCTGAAGTGCTGAGCTACACTTCTCCTCAGGAACAGGGCTAACTAAGTGCCATGGTTTGCACAGTGATTTATGATGTGAGAAAACACTCCATGGACAGTGAGCTCAAACTAGTTCTGTTTGTTAATCAACAAAGGCTGGTCGTAGGCATGGCTCTGCCAAGGTAAACAGCTTGTTACATTAACAGCCAACAAAAATCCCTTTTAAGCCAAAAAGCGAAAGAAAGCAAAATTGGAGCAGGCAGATCTTGCCTCGCTTTATGGTGCAGTTTTCTTAAAAATGACTGAAAGACAAATCTGTCTCAACTTACAAACTCAAGCTGTAAGACCTTTTCTATAGGAAGAAGGCATTTTTCAGTTTAAGAATCATTTAGAAATCCAAGTATGAAATCCAAAATGAAAAGCTATTCAAGTTATTTTGATCTGAAAGGGGAATGCTTATCCTTACGCTGATAAAATCAGCTATTCCTAACATTGTATTACCATCGATGCAGATTGTAATAGCAAAACTCGTGAAATAAAGTCAAAACTAGCTATTACCAGCTCTGCTGGAAACTGCCACAGTCCAACTCATTACTGCAATGTCAGGGACAAAGATTTATATATATATTTAATTGAACGCTTAGTGGTTTGGGCTTAAAATAATAAAATTGAAATACGAAATGTTATGAAGCAGAAATTGAAATGGAACCCTTCAGTCACATTTTTAAAAGAATGCATATCTGGAAAAACTGTTGATAAAGGTTAACTATTCCCACCTTTTGTTCCCTGAATTAGTCTTATATGCACATGGAATTATTTGGTTGATCATTACGAAAGTTTTTCCTCTACTTGTTTGTTTCTTTAGTAAAATCTAACCTCTTCAAACTGAATTTGTCAGAACATTTTTTTAAGCATGCCACCAAAATTTGAAGAGATGAATGTCTCCGTTTATGCTATTTTCAATTACTGTACAGTGGCTTTCCAAGCAAGAAATGAATCTAGAAAAGAAACAGCAATTTGCTACTGTGCAACAGAAACTACATTATTAAATCAGCTCCTGCTCTTATCTGAAGTGTGTAGGCACAATGGAAATGTTATTAATGTCTTTGGCATACTTCCACCCAAGTAACAGCATCCATATGGCAGCACCACATTCTGCAGCAGCATGGTTTCACACATGATTGCAGACCTTAATCCTAGTGTACACAGCAGTGTACACAGCAGTCAAAGAGTTAAGAGTTTATCTCCTACAAGTTTACAAAAAAAAAACCAAAGCACCAAAGAACTGAAAGTATTCCATACTGAAGTTTTAAATTAGCGTTCCAATGACATTTCTTCAGAAGACAGTGCAACAGTGCTTTTCTTTTTTGCATAAACCTAACTGTTCATAAGTAACAAAGACTAACAGCGTGAACAGGCATCCTACCACAACCTCACTGTTACACGACACTGCATAAGCCTCTATGGGAAGGTCTCAGTGACTACAGAAAGCTTCAAGTTCTCTACCACCTACAGTAAACAGATTATCAAAAACTACTAATCAAAAATGTGTTTCTCTTCTGTTATATGCCATTTCTGTCATAAAGCAGTCACAAAGATTCATTTGGTAACAAATACTTAATAGTTTATCAACATTTTCATTATAAACACATTTCATAACCAGTTACAATCTGGCCATCAAATTCCATCTGCCTCAAAACTTAGTAAACAAGGTCTTCCTTCAAACATGCTGCTCTGTTTGATAAACCTCAGTACGAGCTGGTTAAAATAGCACGCTTTTGTGTTTGTAGGCATACTTCAGAAACAAAACGTCTTTTTGATATACAAGTTGCAACAAACCTCGTATTAATATATTAGGAAACATTAGCAGGGAAAATGTAGACCGAATGACAAAGGATGACTTATATCTAGAGCTCAAGTGGAAAAAACAAACAAACAAACAAACTACACTACACTCAGTAGCATTGTTCTCCTAGCCCATGCCTGGAGAGCCAGATGGCCTGAAGATCAAATGCGACCTACAAAGCCGTTGCTTTCTGGACTCTGGGAACAGCAAGCAGTTGGCAGGCCAATCAAATGTGGGATGCTGTGGTACAAAGGTGTCCAAGGGAGGAGGAGGCAGGTTTTATTACAGAGGGTGCAGCATGGATTAAATGGGAGTGCACTGGTACGGCCACAGAACGCTCATCTGGGCTCCAAGAGTCCTTCCTACCCCAAACCATTACAGCCACTACAGGCATCATGCTACAACTTCTTGACAAATAGGGATGATTGTTACTCAATATTTGTTAGTATCTGGGATGGAAAACATGTCAGTGTGTGGCTCTCCTAATTCAGAAAAAAAAAAAAAAAACCCTATAGTTTGTAAAGACTCAACTCTCAATATTTTTGCACATTATCATTCTAGCCAAACGAGCCCCTGCCTCCCTTTTAGGCAACACTCTGGCAAGACAGAAACACCTACTCCCACTTGCTACCTGTAAAATGTGTGTAAAGAACAACTAAACAATAATACCAATATACCATTAAGTTTATATTTTAAATGCAGATAGCAACTGGGATTTTTAATAAAGCTTGAGCTCTCAGTTTTCCATCACATCTGTGGCAGAAAAAATTAACATTTCGTATCTGCTGCACTTCAAGTAATCATTAAAGAAACATAATTTTCTTGAGAAATTAGTTCCAGACTTCGTTCATTTTCTTTCTTTTGCAACTGGAATAATTCAGTGCTGAAAGTATTTGCAAGGAGTCAGCTTTGTGGAAAAAAAAAAGAAAAAGCTTGAGGGAGAGGAATTCCGTCTTCAAGAAGTTAAATCCACACTACCTGATATACTGCAATTCCTCTAAGGCAACAGCTTTCAGTTTACATTATATTTTCATATTTACCCTTTGAAAACATCGAGGAGGAGCTAAAGGTCATGGTCCTAAAATGCTACCTTCACTCAATCACTCGGTCACAAAGAGCAGAGCAATCACAGGAGGGAGCCATGTAAGTCACACAGCATGCAAATCTTTTTATGGCACAGTCATCAGTGGCGCTTTTCTCTAGCTTGCAGGGCAGAGGAATTAACCAGCTTCCTCAGCAGCCTCCTCCTGGTTCCCTGCCCAAAAGCTAATCCTGCTGGCTATCAGTTCAGCCACCTGGCAATGCCTTCACAGCAATGCCAGGGGAAGCACCTGTCCCAGTCCCCTCCTGCAGGCCACAAACACCCCTCACACATTCTGGCAGCAGAAACACAGTAGCCAGCCACAGAGCGGTTAGGACAGACGGAGAGCATCTGAGGGAAGCTCCGCTGTGAAACCAACATGCCCACATATGTGCTCACACAGAAGCGTTCCAAAGAGCCACCTGAGCACAGGCCACTGTAAGAAGACAAAAGTATGTCCTCTCACAGAACCATGCTGCACCCCAATGCCCGCGCTTATGGAGTAAACAGCTTGTTACTGGCCCTGCTTGAAACCCCTCTGCCTTACATTGAGGAGCGGTGCAGAGAATCCCGAGCAAAATCTGATTTGGAGGAAAGTGTGTACACTCCTGCTTAGGGCTGTCCTGAGGAGACTTGTCTGGGCAGCAGCAGAGCTGAAGCCTCTCCAGCTTACATAAAGGCCTAGCTATCCCTCCAGGAAAAGAGTTTTCCTAGTTTTCTGTTTGTCAAAGAAGGATTAGTACGCGTGGTTCCAGTTTCTAAGAAAAAACAAACACTATGTTATTCTAATGGAATTTACTCAGCAGCACATTATATTATGGTGTTAAGGCATTCGGTATAACCACAATTCATCACTGAATTAATTTACAGTTCCAAGATGAAGAACCATAATAAGTCAGTATTTTAGTATTTATGTATGTCTGCAGTGAGTTTCCAAACAAAGCATTCATTTCATAGCAGTTCTGCACTAAACAATTTCAGACAAGGTACTTCTAATCAACATTATGAATTCATTCTGTTGGTTTTTTTGTTGGGTTTTTTTTTTTTTTTTTTAGGTTTATCATAATAGTTATGTCTCACTGCATTTATTATTGCCACTTTCCTATAAAGACACTAAACTTTCAAACAATATGCCAAAGTACATCTGATCATCAGAGCCATTCACATGCAAGGTGCAAGCAAAGAAAGAACTGATCATTGCAGGAGCTCTAAATGGCAGCAGTCACATCTGTGCTCCCAAAGGCTCCCTAATATTCCTGCGTAAATCTAACAATAGGTGTTAGATTTATATGGACCAAGTCTCCATAACAGTTTTGAGAGAGAGCCTGCACAGAATGTTTTTGACATTCACGTCGGTGTCCATCTGGAAAGTGTCAATATTCCATGAATTAATTTATCTTTTCCTACACTGCTCAACAACTTCCACAACTGTCTTGGTAGCAAACTGCTAGAATCAGATTGTCACCCCTATACTTTCAGTTTCTTGCTTCCATCAACCACAGGACTTCCCAAACACAGCAGATGCTCTCAGTATTCGGCATTTACCCACAAGCTTACTTTGATGATTCACGTGGTCACCAAGATTGTAATTGATTGCATTAACCTCCAACTGAAGGAATACAGTGCTTCTTAGAAGTAAAATTGTCCTGAAAGTTGATGGACTCATTTTAACATCATCATTTACCTCAGATACTAATGAGCAAAACAAGCCATCCAGAACAAATGGAAGACCGATTACATTCAGAGACACATTCAACATCATCACCTTAACATGAGTTCCTGGCTCCTCCAATATCAATAAGAAGAAAATCCGAAGTCTGTAAAGGATTACACCCATTGCTGGGATCAATAGGAGATGAGAGGAGGATTGTGCGTTAAGCTATGCAAACTAAGACAAATTACTCCTATTTAACTGAAATTATATGTATTTGTAAAAACTCGTTAGTAATGCTACTCATGGTGTCTAAATCACATTTCCCAGATAATTGAGAAGTTAGGAAGGATATTATTTACTTCTTCAAACAACAAGAGGAAAGATTACTCTACTTACAGCTAAATATAGCTAGAACTATATATAAAATTACCATTCAGCTAAATTCAGGAGAATTGTCACTGAATGAATGCATCGACATAAAAAGGAAATAGGGTTGAAAAACTGATGCCACAAACGTAACTGCTATTTAGGATTACTGAGAAATACTAACCCAGTAACACTGCCACTTGGTTCCGATCCTGTAGTTGCCTGGATCATATCTGTAGATGCTGACATACAAGTACTGAGGTGGAAGGTCAAATCAAATCAAAGTATTTCCTCAGAAGGTAGGGGAAAATTATCTTTTCAGTGATATGATGTGGCATCATCTGACACCCAGGAAGAGGAGAGAGAGGAGGTGGTAATCAGCAATTTGTTCAGTCTTCATATTGTGTACTACGTAAATTTCATTTGTTGAAATTTCATACCTTCTAGAACAGCAATATTCACCCAGCCTCGTTAAAACCAGACTAGAAGCATGTGTGTAATCATGAACATGAGATCATTTGAGCTTGGAAGATTTCACTATAGAAGCCTAAGCTGTTAATATTTAATCCAGCAGCAGCTCTTGTGATAAGATCTGTAAAATACTAAGATTGCAAATCAGTGACATTTTAACTGATATATTATAAACCGTCACAAACAGATGTGCTGTACAACAGTAAGGACTTGGATTTGATGTAGCAGAGAAATAATCAGAAGCTTTTTACCCTTTAGCCCTCTTCTACATCTACGCTAAGTTCTATACGATCTACAGAACTCAGCATTCTGAGAAAGATTGGGCTCCGTGTGCAATTTCTCAACAGTTTCATAATCCGTAAGCCAAATGAAAGGACACTTTCCGTAATGCTTCCATAGACAAGATTGTCAGGTGTTCTAAGAGCTACGAAAGGTATGTATGTGCTGAGGTTCACAGTCACAAGCACATGAGCTAAGACCACAGGTAATCTGCATTTCACTCCTATAGTCCAATACAAGATTTGCATGCTAGCACTACATCATCTCCACTGGCCTTTGTATTATACTGAAACAGACCAAAACACTTAATGTTTTATTAAAAAATTGAATTACATGATCAAATTGAACAATTACATGAGCAACAACAAAAGGCATTTTGAAGAACACATTTGATTAAAATGACTTCTTCACCACCCACCAATATTTTTTCTTGATTAATAAAGAAGGCTGCTGTTCACAATCCTTATCAATCTGTCTTTCTGCATCAAATTCTTTCGTTCTCCTTCAAAACTCCAGTAAGTGTAGAAGTGTTGGAAAAAAAAAAAGAAATGCTGCTCTAGAAGTAGAAATGATTGTATATAAGCATGTTTAGATTGATCTGCCCAAGGGTTTTCTGAAAGATAACTATTCTACCAGATCGTATCGTGTGTTGACTTTTCCCACTAAAAACCTCTCAAATTTCAGAATTCAGGATGCAATTCAGGAGAAGGCTCCTTTAATGCCTGTTCTCTCAGCTCACATCAGTACCTGCAGGTAATTTGTTCTTTCCCACAGTATGCAGAAATCACAAACTAACTTAGTTTAGTTCTTTAGCTCTTATGAATAAACACATTCCCAGATCACAACCATTAACTTCCCTGTTTTGTTCTCAGGATGCCTTTTAAAATCCCATGCATCAATATGCCTGAGTGAGAGAGCACTTCCATTAACAATTGCTTTTTTCATTTTCTTTTACAGAAACTCTGTGGATTTAGAAGAAGGTGAATCATTCCAGGAAAAACAATCCTGAAAGCAAAAACTGATGCAGACTGAACAAGTATATCTGAAAGCTTGTCACACACTTTAATTGCAAGCAACAACTGCTTGTGACCTGATGATAGCATTGCTTCAACAGGGAATTTAAACCACAGTGTGCTGGTTGAATGAGAATGCCCAGCGGGGCTGAGTATGAACTGAAAACACAAACAATAGTCAGCATTTAGGTGGAAGAACCCATTGCTGCAGTGAGAATGCAGGAGCACAGCAGAGAAAGCAGCAGCATGGAACTCTATGGAACCCAAGTAAACAAGAGAAGCAATGGACCCTATTGTTTTACAAGCAGCTGTTCTTCTGGCAGCCTCTTCCTCCTCCCATCCAACACCAGTTACCAGCACTGGTACTGTCTGGAACAGCACAAAGCATGCTGTCAAGAAAGCTACAGTAAGACAGATGCTACTCAAGATGAGCAGAACCTCCTTGAATACTGGTGCAGAATCTCTCTATAGTATCCAGAAGGCAGCATGCAGATTAAAACCATACCACTGAGAGAATAAGGTGTCGGGGCATAACTTGGCAGCAGCTCAGCACCACACAGCTGTTTGCTCACTCCGCCTCTCCAAAGTGGAATGAGGAAGAGAACTGGAAACAAAACAGAACTCATAGGTTGGGATAAAAACTATTTACTAACTGAAGAGAAAGCAAGGAACAAAAATGCAACAATTACAATATGTATGGCTGCACTGCAATCTCTAGCCACCCACCAACTGATGCCCAGCACCATCATGACGCCTGCCAGCACGAGATCTCATCACCACTGGCCAATGCCCCATAATCCCTGAGCAGTGTCCATCCGCAGCCAACTGCCCACAGCATTATGGCCCTGCACACGGTGCTATGTGGTACAGAATGACCCCCAGACTCATTCAGGCACTGTTCTGTCCCCTCCTCACTCCCTGCCCCATCGTGGTGGTTGCTCTGCCTTGCTGAGTCTTTCCCAGCCCAGCCCTGCTCCCATCACTCAGCAGCAACCAGAGTGTGCTAACACTGTTTTGACTGAAAGCAGGGCATGAGAGCAGACAGAGAGGACTATTGCTCAATGTTACCTACCCTGATCACCTCTTTTACAGCTGCTGCCTCTATGACAAACATTCCTGGGCTCCATCCATTCAAACAATCTCTAGTGACCCCCTTGGTTTTCAATGATCCAAGCTCTTGGAGCTAAAGAAATCAGGTGCTAAAACCAATTTTCAAAAAAACTAGAGCAGGAAAGGGCATCTCTTGCATTTAGGATCTCTGCCCAGTAAGGCAGCATCCACATCAACCCCTGCTTTTGGTTTTATAGCAAGGTATTGCCAGACTCAAACAGACAGGAACTGAAATTCTACTTTAAACAGCAACATCCTGCTTTTAAGTTCTCCAAATGCAGAAACAACAGAAATTCAGCGCTTGGCTTTGCCAATTTCTACAATGTGTTCTTCACACATCACAAAGGCACCAGTCTCTCGTCAGTTTCTGGATCAGACAGTACCAGAAAGGGAACTAGGAAAACACGGAGTGCAACAGAAATCACAGCATTTACCTTCCAGGGTAAGAAAGCCAGTGGACTAAAGCAACAGCCTCTAAATGATGACCAGTGCCTCTCCTTCCTAATACGGTATTCGTAGGAAACTAACTGAAGGCTTCTTGTCTCTCTAATTCTGAGGAAATAATTAAAGGAGCACCCACAAATGGATTGTCATCAGAATTCTACAGGTCTTTACATCTCAATATAGTGAGTTTTAAGACTACAAGTGAAGCATGAAGTTTCCTAAAGAAAGGAAAAAGTAGCAGGCTTGAAGGACAAATGAAAGAGAAGGAAAGATGAATTTGAAGGAAGAGCAACTGAAAAGACAAGATGATGTAGCACCAGCTACCTGAAAAGAATGGGTGAAGTGCATCTTCCTGAAAAACAGGTGGGAATTGCTGATGCAGATTAAAATGCATATTAAAAATTTTCACGAGGGAAAAGAAGCATAAATGCACTTCTGTAGGTGACAGGAAGAGAAACTGCTTTCTGATACAATGAGGTGAAGGAATGAGAAATGCACAGGAAGAAGCAGGCTAATTTCTTGTGCAAAAAACACTTGAATGCATACACTTTAAGAGATCTCACACAGCCAGGGTCAGCACATACAACTCTGAACTGTCAGGGGTTGTTGATCATGAACTAGATGGCATCTCTGTTAACCACTTACTGTAACCTTCATGAACCACAGTCAGCCAACTGAGATGTCAGCGAATCAAAAGCTAGTTGATAGGTGCTACACACACACACACACACAATGTAGTCTTTAAAATAAGTAGCACGCTTCATTTAATCAAAGCAAGCAATTCCAAAATGCAGGAGGAGGTGACAAAAGAAAACACCACTCAAGTTGACCTCAGTGGCCAGAGTAAAACTGGCAAATGCAGTTCAGGGGTTTTAAACACAAGCAAATAAAGGTCTTTGATGAATGAAATTATCAATAGTTACAAGGGAGTAACAAAGTTGCAAAGAAAACAAAGATATTTCCCATTTCACAGGAGATCTTTGCCAGAAGAGTGGCCACAAAGAGCAGCTGCGCAAGCAGATGAATATTAACAATTCTAAGAAAAGAAGGCAGCATGAAGATTTCTCTCCTATTTTAAGAGTTGCTTCATGTAGCTGAGAGAGCTGATCTTAGTCCTACAAATCACTTGGCTGTTGGACAGTACTGCTTTTTTTTTATCACACAAGGAGCAAATTTAATCCTCCAGCAGCACCACGTTAAGCAAGGAGGAAGACACAGAAGGAGCCTTCGTCTGCTTTACTAAGGCTTCCCAAAAGTAAAATAATCATTAACTATCCTGAAAGAGCTTTACTCAAAAATCCCTCTGTTAAATACATGTTGCTCCTATGAAGTCAGAGCAGATCTGTATGGACAGCTAAACTTGTCTCAGTATAACCAACAGGAGTTTCCAATTGGTGCAAAGCCAGGAAAGCAACTGAGGCGCTAATAAAATGTCTAAGCTACCTAGTTAATACCCAATCAAGCCCCAAAGTTTTAGTCCTTTGTCATCTGAAAAACTGCTGTTAAAGTCACCAACGAAATAACTACATAGAGCACTGTTCCAGTATTAAGAATACAGCAATAAGCTATGAAATAAAAAGCTAATCTATTACCAAATTAAAATGAATGACTGAACTAATTATATGATTGAGTCAAGGTAGTAAATCATTCAGAATGCAGCAATGTGATCAAAGTTGCATGTTACCCGTTTCATTAAACAAACACAACAAAGCACATGCATAAAGTCATTGAACTCCACTAGTCAAAGCCAGTTAAACACTTTCATACGGAAATTACATTGATGAAAATGAGCCAACCCTAGATTTTGAGACTCACTGATCAACCTCTTCGTTCCTACAACCAAACTGAAAATACATGCATAAGGAAGCAAAACTTCTGAACTGCTGAGCCAGTGCTTTCAACAAGCGTTAGCAAGTGTTGGTTTCCTTGAACCAAAAGTTTTTTTGGGGGTAGGTAGAATGAGGGCTCTATTTTCATTTTGCAGAGAGAGGGGTAGTTGTTGTTTTTCCCTGTGTAAGTAGGGAAGCTGGATATTTCTATCCAACACACCGCAGATTCTGCAATCTAGCTGAAACACAGTACCTAGATTATCAGGAAGTCAGCATGGTGTTGCCTAGAGTGAAGGGTCCTGACGTGATATTGTTCCATAAAACCACTGATGACAACAAGGGCAAATTCACAATAACAGAAAAATCATAGAATGGCCTGGGTCGAAAAGGACCACAATGATCATCCAGCTTCAACCCCCCTGCTATGTTCAGGGTCACCAACCACCAGACCAGGCTGCCCAGAGCCACATCCAGCCTGGCCTTGAATGCCTCCAGGGATGGGGCATCCACAACCTCCTTGGGCGACCTGTTCCAGTGCGTCACCATCCTCTGAGTGAAAAACTTCCTCCTCACATCTAACCTAAATCTCCCTGTCTCAGTTTAAAACCATTCCCCCTTGTCCTATCACAATCCACCCTCGTAAACAGCCATTCCCCCTCCTGTTTATATGCTCCCTTCAAGTACAGGAAGGCCACAATGAGCCTTCTCTTCTTCAAGCTAAACAATCCCAATTCCCTCAACCTTTCTTCATAGGAGAGCTGCTGCAGCCCTCTGATCATCCCAGCGGCCCTCTTCTGGGCCTTCCAAGAGTTCTGGATCTTTCTTATGCTGGAGGCACCAAGCCTGGAAAAGTATCTAGCTAATCAATCCTCATACATAAAACATTCAAATATTTGTTTATAAATTGGCACCCTAGAAAACAAGTCACTAATCCTTACATTTGGAAACATAAAGCCGAACAGCATTTACATGTCAATCTGAATTTGGTAACAGAAAGTTTTTAAAATATTGTCATAATGAAATTCCAAACTAAAGGCATTGTTCTGACTTTGGAATTACTTGTGTGACCACTTACAGCGGGAAACAGATAGATGAGCATTCACAACTCCGTAAGTCCTCAGGGAGACATCACAGAAAGAACAGCAGTAATGAGAAAAACAGTGGAAAATTAAGCTGTTTCACTGCTACTCAGTTTTCTGTCACAAGGATAGCAAATTTTCAGTGCTGCAGAAGCATATCACAGAGAGAGACAAAAAATCCACTCTGCCAAGATACCAGAGCATTAAAAATGCTTCTTGCCAGTGGTGAGGATGAATCAGCAACCACAGACAGATGACATATTTGACTTAAACGTGAGAGGGGGCTTTTCCATGAATAGTTTCACATCTGGCTCAAAAATGAAAAACTCTGGATGTAGATATTAATACCCTTACACTCCTGCTACCTTTCACTAACACTTCTACAAACGTCGCCACGTGGAAAGACGGTGCTACACACGCAGTGACTTGGGCTGATACCAGTTTGCTGATTTAGCATGGAATGGCAGCAACAATTGCACTGACCTCCAAGACCTTCTCACAAAAAAAAAAAAAAAACAAAAAAAAAACACAGGAAAGCATCCTGGTATTATCTGGTATTATTTCTGTGTGTGTTTATGTGGAGATCTCATTATTGAAAACAAGCACGAACATGTTGCTCTGTAAATTAACAAGCAATTTCCTGGGAACTGCAAGAAGAGGACACGGTGTATTACAGGGATTTTTATTTTCCTGATTGTTTTTAGAGAAGTCGGGTCACTCATTCACTTATTATGCATTCCTTATGAGACACAGAGTACTTAGCTTTTCGACACGTGGCTATCAAAAGCTAATTAAATATTTACAGATCAAGTCAAGCCTTGATTTGTAACACACGCAACCAACCCACACTGAGGTTTTTGAACAAGTGTTCACTCCCGAGGTGGTTGCACACCAGTGCTGACTTTGGTCTCCATGCAAATGAACAGACTTACATTGGTTTTGGTGTGAGCTACCTTTAATCATCAAAAGCAATTTAGCTGTGCGGGATGAAGAACCAAAGAGGAAATAAAGAAAGAGCAGCTCTTCCCTCCTCTCCAATATTTCTAATGAAATTCAATAGCAGAGCTCAGAATGCATCTCTACATTGAAACTACAGATTAATTAGAGGCTTGGGATCTGATCCTCACAGAAGTGTTCAGTTTTCTAGGTTGCATCACCCTTTTTTTGGAACAGATGTAATTTGTGATGCACAACTCTAGGCAAACCCTTACCCTAAAACAAAAGCACAGGTTCTTAGTGATGCTCACATTGGAATACAGGCTGCAGTGAGAACAAAGACATCTTTTTCTCCACTGTCCCTCATCCTTCAGGACGCTCCTTCCCCTAAGGCAAAGTTAAGTTAGGAACAAAGCATAGCTGAGACATCACAGCAGTCTCCTTGCCACACAGCTTTTAAGTAGGCATCACCACTGTACTCACAAGATTTGGTTACTATTGATGCTTCCCATTTAGCAATCAGAAAAAGGGGGGAAAAAGTCAACTCAATTTTCTAACATGATCCATGGCTACCGAACTGCAGTACTGCATATTCTCACAAACACAAGGACTTAAAGCTCTCCTTGTGCGTCCCCTCTGTGTGAAGCAGACAGGCAGCAATTATTTTTACATTAGCTGAATTACAGAATCTTGATACTCACCTCCTCTCCCGCCCCCCTCCCCCTAATATATTCTTCCACCATTTCTCAGTGCATGAACATAGATACACCTTACAGCTACCTCCTGCTTTTGCACCCAGGAAAAACATACATTCTTTGGTCCAGGATTTTGTATTCTGTGATTTAAAACCAAACCAAAACACAAAGATAGGAACCACACAAATAAATCTATCAGCATTTTGATGAGTTTGCTCTGAAACAGCAGTTTCAGAGATAAACAACAGATACAATCTATGTGGCTGTTTTCTTTCCTTTGATCCCATCAGGGATGACCTGCTTTCAGCACTTCAGTGACCTCTACCATTTCAGACCTGGAATTTCAGCTGCTCATTACAAACTACCCATCACTCCTTTTCCTCTCCCAGCACACACATCCTTTCCCCTTCAATGTGAAGGGAGTCAATGCATTATCCACAAGGTCAATGCTGATTTCCTACACCAACTCTGATAATGACGAGCAGCATTCTCAAAACAAAGCCCTGTAACATCCAGTGAATAGCAATTATAAAAGAAACCTGAGTAACATTAAACTGTATATAGAATCATAGAATCATTCAGGTTGGAAAAGACCTTAAAGATCATCAAGTCCAACCAACACCCTAACCATCCTACCCTAACTAACAACCCTCCGCTAAATCATGTCCCTGAGCACCACATCCAAATGGTTTTTAAACACATCCACGGATGGTGACTCAACCACCTCCCTGGTCGGGAGCCTATTCCACTGCTTCACAACCCTTTCTGTAAAGAAGTGTTTCCTGATATCCAACCTAAGCTTATGTTGTATTAATAGCAGTTTAAACAGAAATATATATACACTCAGCATTAATACCAAAATAATGTTGCTTATCAAGGAAGTGCTGTGATGTTGATACACATTTCCTTATAAGCAGACCAGGAAAGATGTCTTTCAGATGCAGCTCTAACATAACTCTCGACGTATGCATCTTTTGCTATCACAAAGGGGAACAAGAATTCTCCTGTTTCAAGAAATGGTATCTACTTTAAGCATTCTCTTCTCTATCACACCCTCTGATCTAAAAGCAACAGCTAATATGAGCAACAATTACAGTGGACACTGCAAGAAATGAACTACTTGATAGGGGCAAGAAGAGCACTAAAAGAAGACCATAAAATCAGAATTCTGAATACACACACATAAATATGGATTTTTTATTCCTTGGTTTCACAGCCATGTCTTGATCCATGCAGAAGGCAGCTCTGACAAAATTCTGATGTAAAGCCATTATCTCTTGGTTTCTAAGAAAAAAGCTTTCTGCCAGCCGCTTTTGTATGAAAATTCATACAGGTTACCAAAATCATTCATCAGTTTATGAAAACTCCACTCGAACTCTGACTTCAAAGACATTCACAGGCTGTACGAATATGGATACCAAACAACTGGAAATCTGATCTTGAGCACCTCTAACACAAGTGTTGTCAGAAATGAACCTACTGACAACAAAAGAACTAAGATGATTCACATCTCCTCTGAGGAGGAGAAATGAGATCTTTTTACACTTTGAGAAAGGTTTTCACATGAGATTTCCTGTGTGAGCCACTTTATAGCTGCTTATAATCTCATTAAAACAAATTAAATTTAAAAAAAAACACTCAAAGTGAAGAAAAGCATGGTAACCAACTCCCATATGACTCTCCCTTGTATCTAGCTGAAACTGTACAACCGTTTTTGAGGATAATGTTGCTGAATGACACGTGTCATTCCTATTTAGAAAATGTCTTACAGCTGTTTTGCTCAAAGGCTCCAAAATTCCCAATGCCTTGTAGGGGGAACTTCAAATTTGTCCAAGAAGTCAACAACCACAGACACACCCACCTCCCTCTGTGTGCAATTTACACTATTTCACTAAGCTCAACTCAAAAATGTTTCATTCGACACAGGACTGTAGAGCTGTTGATGTTCACCAGCTGAACTCCCCATGCTTCCCCTTGCAGAGAGCATCCTCCAACACGTACCGTGGGGCTAAGCATAAGTTTTGACACAGGAACATCTCTGACTGGAGGTCTGCATGGCCCCACAAGCAGGAAATGTGCTCAGAGTGCTCCCTCTATTGATGCTTGGCTAAGAGAGGGAGGAAGAGGAAGTGGCATACGTGCAATGTGGAAAGAAGTAGAGGGGAAAGACATATCAAGGCAGGGGCTTTCAGGAGGAAAGAGGAGCAGACTTGAAGGCAGGGGACAAAGGAGAATTAGGACAGGAGAAAAAAAGAATTAGGAAAAAGTTAAAACTGGAAAAGGTGTTGCAATTAGTACAGAAAAATCAGTGCTGTTTTTTTTTTTTTTCTTCTATTTCCTCTTGATGCAACTTTCCCCTGTTGCATACAAGGCAGTTGTGGTATTTCACAGCATCTTTCTCAACCGCTGTGTCAATCCACGCAGACAACGGTTGTCTGTGAGTACTAATAACGTAACTGGCTCAAAGGACACATAGCTCTAACTATGGGGACTACAGACAAGCAAAAGCAGCCTATCCTCTCTTTCCTGCTGTCAATGGGAAAGTTTTAAAAATACCTTGAAAAACTATTAAGAGAAGCAAATCTACAAAAAAAATATATCCATCAAACAAGCTACTAAGCGAACCATTCAGAAGTTTGGTGATGAAACTGTCTATCTATCAGCAGGAATTTACACAAGCACTATGGTGAAGGCTTCAGCTTACTCCCATAGCTCTACTGTTACATAGGACCCCTAACTAACACATGAAAATGACTGAAAGATGAGCGGATCCAGCATAGCCAAAACAAGGATCCCTGTTCGTTTACTGCAGAGGTTGGAAGGTGTGCCTCAACCGACACAAGGCGCTGCAAAACTTCAGCTGTTTTGGGATGATGCCAGCTAAACACTGCTTTCTGTAATCATGCTGTACCTTTACATGCTCTGAATTAAATAAGCAGCTCTTCCCCATGCAGCTACCGTACCTTGTTCCTACTTTGTCTGCTGGACCTTCAACTTCACTCAGCAGGGCAATGTGATATATGAGCACACAAAGGTCTCGCAAATGAGACTGAGGAGTTCCATAACCACACACAAGCCTTAAAAATAAACACCAAACCCCCACACACATACCTATGAAACACCACCTTTCCAATTCTCAAATATTTACAGAAGGGGATTAAGCATATTGCGCTGTCTCTGCCCTGCCCCTTTCTTATGTTTCAGAAACTACCAACTTCAATTCACTCAGCTCTCCTGACAAGTCCATTCCAAATGTAAAATAATTTACTTGAAGATATTGCAACTCTAATGTCACAGAACAGCTCATAAAACATCAATAAAAGGGTATTTCTTCTAAGGTTTTGAGTACATGCTGTAAAAAAGCTTGAGGTTACACACTGAACTTTAATATACACACATGTAATAGACACGTATATACGGAGCCTTGGAATCATCAAATCACAGTACCATAGTACGCCCCAAGTTGGAAGGGACCCACAAGCATCATGGAGGATCACTGAACTCTGGCACTGAGGGCCGTGCCCACCGCCCTGTGGTGCAGCCCCTTTCCCTGACCCCCAGCTGCCCTCCCCTGACGCAGCTCCACGCCGTTCCCTGTCGCTGTCACACAGAGCAGAGCTCAGCGCTGCTCCTCCGCTCCCTGGGAGGAGCTGCAGCCGCCGTCAGGCCTCCCCTCAGCTCCTCTGCTCTGGGCCGAGCAAACATAGGGGCCTCAGCCACTCCTCTCATACACTTTGTCCTCCAGACACTTCAATACATTCGTAACCCTCCTTCAGACACTCCCTACTAGGTTTATGTCCTTCTTACATAGCAGCACCCAAACCCACACTCAGTGCTGGAGGTGAGTCTACACAGCACAGAGCAGAGCAGGACAACCCCTCCCAAGCGATAGTGCTGGGCCTGGTGCATCCCTGGGTCCTGTTGGCCCCATTGGCTGCCAGGGCACACTGCTGGTTCAGATTCAACTTGTCACCAGCCAGAACCCCCAGATCCCTTTCCGCAGTGCTGCTCCCCAGCCTCTCGTCTTGCAGTCTGTACACAGAGCCAGGGAGTAACAACGCTGTGCAGAGCCAAACACGAAATACAAATGATTAATACGGGAAGCATGAAAGTAATTTAAAAATAAAAGACGAGGAATCTCAACAATGTGCTACCTATGAAGAATTCACCTATTCTTTCATGCATCTAAATGTCTTTGAGAAATGAAACAACGCTAAAAATATTTTTAATAAAACTGTTTCTATTTGGAATCTCCTAGAAAAATTTCACTTTCATATTACTCATATCTTCCTCGCGTGTTTTTTCCATTTGTTTTTTTTTTTTTTAATAGCATAAGAATCGCTTAGACTCTAGAGATGTGAATGACTCTAAAGATATGAACAATGAGAGCGTGCCTTTTCTCTGCTCTCGTTTTGCAAAGCGAGTTCTTGCTGAAGAGGTTGTGGATGCCCCGTCCCTGGAGGTGTTCAAGGCCAGGTTGGACGGGGCCCTGGGCAGCCTGGTCTAGTATGAAATGGGGAGGTTGGTGGCCCTGTCTGCGGTGGGGGGGTTGGAGCTTCATGATCCTTGAGGTCCCTTCCAACCTGGGCCATTCTGTGAATCACAGCGAGTTCGGAAAGTCATTATCAAAATCAGCTTTAAGGATGCCAGATGTATACAATCATGGGAGGTCTTATAGCGTCACAATGCAAAGTTAAGAATGAAAAAAATGCCCTGAGGATAAGAAATAATAATAAAAAATAATTAAAACAAACAAACCACTAACCATCATTTCTTGCACTACACCACACAGATTTTGCTCCATCCCTCAGCGATCAACCCCACACTTGCTTACAGCACTACATCTTAAGAAGTTCCGAGCCGCGTTGCCTAGCAGACACACCAACCCTAACAGAGCCTTCTGCCACCCAATTACAGGCGGCGGCACGGGATGCTGGCCTACGGCCAGCAGCACCGGAGTTCGTTGGGATCAATACAGCGGAATGAGGCACAGATGGCTGAATGCCTCCCAGCCCCAGCTGGAGGACTAACTGAAAGTCCACAGTGAAAAGCTAGCGCTGAATCTCTCAAGGTACAGGTACGGCAGCTACGCATCGCTCCGACAGCGCTCCCTAAGAACAAAGAGAAGATTTTTCCCCGCTACGTTCCCAGTGTCACCGCATGACAACAGGTAAAACTGGGTAAAATGTCTGCCCACCTAATGCGTTGCAGGGAATGGCTTTAGCAGTATCGCTCTCGGGCTGCCGGCAGCATTTCTGGCTCAGCGGGCACCGGGAGCCGCTCTCCGGGGGCACCCCCGGGCAGGAGCCGGTCGGAGGGTGCACCTTGCCAGCAGCCCGGGCTTGCTTTTGTTCCCTCCGATCCATCGCTCTCAGCCGGGCGCCGCTTCGAGCAGCGGGCCGGCCCCGGGAGCCCGGCACCGTCGGCGGGGCCGCCATTCACCCCCCGTCCCCCACCGCCCGCCTCCTTCTCCTCCGCACAGGTAGCGGGCGCTGCCCACCTCGGGCCGGCGCCGTCTCTTCCCGAAGTCCGCGGGAGCCACCTCACGGGCAGCGCCCGCCAGACGGCCCCGCCGCCCGCAGCCGCTCAGCCGACGGAGCCCGCGGTGGGTGTGCCCGGCGGAAGGCTGAGGGCGCTGGACGGCTCGCAGCCTCCTCAGCTCCGAGCGGGATCGCCCACCGCGGCAGCCCCGAGCGCCTCCGGCTGTCACATGAAAGCAATCGGCGGGGAGCCGAGGGAGGGGGAGAAGTTAACAGCCGCGAGGCGGACGCTTCCTCCCCGCCGCCCCTCGGCTCCGACTCACCCATCGATGACGAGCGAGGCTCTGCCGGGGCGCGGGCTGAAAGTTCGGGGCGGCTGTGCCCGAGGCTGCTGACGGGGCTGCTCTCTCCTCCTGCGGCCGCCGCTCTCGGTCAGCGGCCGGGCTGCACGCCGCGTCCTGCGGGAGGCACCTCGCCTCGCCTCGGCATACGTGTGCGCGTGGATGCAGAAAGGAAAAAATAAAAAGAGGCGAGGGCTCAGCCTTCAGCTCCCCCCAGCAGTCCCCGCTGCCGGGCGGAGCGCGGCCGAGCCCGGGCACCGGGAGACGGCTGCCGCCGAGCCGCGCCGATGGGCGTCTTCCCCGCGGGCCGGGGCGCGGAGCAGCGCTTCCCAACGCCGGCGCTGCTGCTGCCGCTGCCGCTGTCGGAGCGAGCAGCTCCGCTCGGCTCAGCGTGGCGCTGCGGGAAGTGTCGCGAGACTGCGCCACAGCCGCTGCGCCGCCGGGAGAGCGGGAGGGAGGGCGGGGAGGAAGGAAGCGGAGCGGCGGTCCCCGGCGGGGGCTGGGGAAGGAAAGCGGTGGTGAGAGGCGCCGGCTGCGCCTCGCCCCGTGGGGAAGGGGTCGGCCCGGGCCGGGAGGGAGAGAAAAAAGGTGAAAAGATGAGGTGGAGGCCGGCTTGGTAGCGTTGTTGAGGGGGAAAAAAAGAA
The DNA here is from genome assembly GCF_019238085.1 of Lagopus leucura. Taxonomy (NCBI): domain Eukaryota; kingdom Metazoa; phylum Chordata; class Aves; order Galliformes; family Phasianidae; genus Lagopus; species Lagopus leucura. The sequence continues at coordinate 60,125,268 of NW_024962262.1, forward strand.
AAGAAAAAAGAGCAGAGTCGCTCAGAAGGTGCTGCTGCTGCGAGGTGAAAGGCGCGCCCCGGTAGAACGACCGAAGCTGAGAGCTGTCGGCGCAGCGCGGTGACGCCTGCGGGCAGCAGAGCAGTGGCTGAGGGTGGGAGAACCTCCTCTGCGGGCTGACGGCGGCACAGGGGAAGCGCGAGAGAGAGGAAGCGTAGGTAACGCAGCTTTTAGAGCGCGATCACCCTTAACGGCAGTGAAAAGTTAAGCAAAAGGAGCTGTGCTAACCTCCAGGAGGTGGTTAGGCGTGGAGAGGATGAAAACGGTATGAGAGGCAGAGCAAGGAGAGGTTATTTTGAGTAAGGGCTGCTGGACGTTAGAAAGGCACAAGGGAAGGGAAGGCTTAAGGTACGGAAATCTACTCTCCTTTAATTCGTGACGGTGGTGAACGTCGGGACTTCAGCTTTCATTATCTGAAAGAATGACAGCATTGACTTCAGTTGACAAAGCCAACTAAAGGGAAAGTGTCAGCTTTTACTTGACAGTTTCAGCTAGCTTCGCATACAGTGGTCAAGTTGATCAGAACCAAGTACATCTCATTAAGTAGAAGTAATGGAGCCAGGTTTGAGAGGAATCAAGATATTCATAGAATCACAAAGTTGGAAAGGACCTAAGAGATCATCTAGTCCAACCATCCTCCTATCACCGTTACTACCACTAAGCTACTAAACCGTATCTCATAGCTCCTCATCCAGACATCCTCTTGAACACCACCAGGGACAATGACTCCACCACCTCCCAGCCCATTCCAGCGCCTCCCTTCTCTTTGGGAGAAACAGTTTTAACCTAAATCTATTGTTAGCACATCAAACGTGTATAAAGTTTGGCTTTGCAGTCCTCCAGCTGTGTAGATTAAGGTGGTTGAATAAGTGTAACTGAAAAATTTGGTACATTTGGTAGCTCTATTTCTAGAGGCACTCTTCAGGGCTGCTGGTAAAATTGGTAAGTTACAAAAAGAGAAATTTCCAACTCCATGTTACAATGCATACAATGAAGCAGTCTTCATGGATAATCTCAACCAGAGACCCAAATCCAACTCAGCTTTGAGGAAGCTAACACTGAAAATTGAAGTGTAGGAGTTTGATAGCTTTCATATCAAGTCAAGCAGTAACACAGTGAAGCATCCTGTTCTGGAAAGTGGAAAAAAAAATGATAAGCCATCATAGTACTTTCAAGTGCTAGTTTCCCACTATTCCCAAGCCAAGTAACATTGCAACATACATGCATTCTTTAAGTACCTTATCTTAACGAGACCTCACAGCATTTAGAAAAGAGCTGCTATGGAATTACTTAGGGAACACTAGTATTTTAGAAGTGGTATTGCTGAAAGTGTGTAACATCTAAACTGACACGCACTACAGAACACAATCAGACACATGCACTGTTGAAGGCCATCAACTAAAAGCTGAGAAGCATCACTACTGCAGCCCCTACGAATTACAGAAACATTTTTCTCCAAGCGAAAAGAGGAACAGTACCTACCCCAACTTCTCCACACCACTGTACAGTTACCACACATAACGGATTTTCACTTTACTATTTCTTAAAGGCTAGAAACCAGATCAGAAGTTAAATAAATCTACATATAGATTGGTTTATGACAAGTTTAGGTGAACAACGGGAGGTAAGGTTGTTTTATTCTGGAAGAAAACACCTCATTTCTGTTCCCATTTGCTAAGGAATCCTATTAAGAGATAACATGGTTATTCTTACCCAGCACTGAGGCTGTATTACTGAAGTTCTTAGGAGTGCTCACTAGTTTACTACATGTAATATTTGGTGAAGCCTTTGGTGAAGTCAGCCAAGCAAGTGCTTGCCTCCACCCCCTCCCCAAACTTCTGTTTTGCACATTCAGTGTCTGCAGGCAGAGAGCTTCTTTTAACCAAAACTCTATACCTAAAAAGTAGATCAAAGCTTCAAACTTCTCAAGTAACAACAGATGAAACTACAGAAGCACATTATTTATAACATTCCAATGGCTACCCAGATCATGTAAGATACTCTGAAAATGATACTAAATATTAATGAACTACTGAATCAAATCACTGGATGTATTCGTAAGTAGAAATTTTGTTACAACATTTATTGTCAGTAGAAACAAAATTTACATTGATTTTATAGAAACTATATTAAACATACATATAAACATACCTACATCTTAATATGTACTTATGAACATGAGATCTAGGTATGGAATAACATTGTCAGAAGCACCGTTGTGGACTCCAGAGACTACACACAAAATGCTTTTGCATTTAATTCCATCTTCAGTAGTTTAATAGTTTTAAAAGGTTATTTTTTTTCTTCTTTTAAATCCACACTTACGAATGATTCCATTAAAGGTTTCTGATCATACTATTTGTGCATATGTATACACACACACACATACACTCATTAGAAGGCCCTAATGGAGGAGAGAACTACAGTATAAATACAGTGAACTTGAATATATTCCTTAGAAATGGGCATTAGTCCACATTCTCATTCAGTTGCTAAAAAAGGAAAATAACTAGCCCTGCTATTCTTAAAATATTCAATACGGTGGTTTTTTTTTTATTCCATGAAAAGTGAACCAAAAACAACTGCTTCCCCTCTATCTCTTCCTTCAACAACAAAAACACAAGGAGCCAGTCACAAAATAAAAGCCATCTACTACATTATTTACAGAAAATGAAATATTAAAAAGATGTGAGACTTTGACAAAATTTAGAGCAGCGAACAGAGGAAAACCATATTAAAGTGGCAGGCAGCATAAAACTATTAAACCACAGGGCTAAATACCTACTGAGAACGCCCTCTACCAAAACAACATCAAGGCAAAGAAAGGACAAGGAGGGGGCAGGTATCGCAACAATAGTAGTCTCAGATCTCAGCTGAAAAAATACGTTCACCAAGCTTAAAATAGAACACATTTAAACGTTCACTACCATCCTCCCTATCTACAAAGGAGTTAAGTGTTACAAGTAGGCTTACAACAACCCTGAAATGGCTTTTATTTCCTTCCCCTCCCTCCTGTAAAATGAAACTCTGATCTTCAAACCCTGCCGCAGTGGAATGAAGTCTGTCAAGGGCCAGATTTGTAGAGAAACATCCAGTTCTTGCGGATTCATTAGGATGCAAGCCTGAAGCCTTTCTTTTAGAGAACCCTCCTGTAGAGGTGGCTGGTCAGATGCCTGAAGAAAAGCAAGAGGCATATTTCTGAAGTGTATGGGAAAAGATTTCTTCAGTAAAGGAAGTTGAAGAATCTCCCTCTGCTTACAAGTCTTCTGAAAGTGAGAAGGCTGAGAAATCAGATCTCCATAGCTTAATCTTTGCTAAAATCTTTAATCATCTTCTCCAACCAATTTTCACTATCAATTTCCTAGACATGGCAGAGAAAGACCTTCTGAAACACAACAAACAATCATCTTTTGAAAACCCAGAGTTCCATAATGCCCAGAAATGTGATTTTTTTAAAATTTATTTTGCTCTTAAAGGAAGTTCACACAAAGAAAAATCAGCATTTCACCCCAAGGCCCTGTGAGAGAAAGCAGCAGGTAAGCTATTATCACAACTGGCTATCAGCTGAATTTGCTCCCACCTCCTGCAATTGGGTACTTGAGCCGAGACAATCACATTGAGGTCTCAGGACCACCTAAATGCATCAGATAAGGTGATATGAATCATTTAAGTCATTATTAGAGTTAAGGCAGACTTATACATACTTCATGATGTGTTGTTTACTAGCCCCAGAATTTTCTTGACTTGATCACCACATATAAGCTAAGAATTATAAAATGAGGATTTAACCCAATCAATCAATATAGAGATTAAACTGATCAGCAGCATTAACACTAAATTCACAACTTACGACACTTATAAGGAAGACTAATCATGTTCAATGACTGTATTTTGGATAGCCATGAAAAGAAAAAAAAACATTTCACATGTGAACAACTGAGAACGTGACAAGCATTCAGCGGTCATTTCAAGTCAACTAACAGAAAGGCAATTCACATTTATAAAACAAAGCTAACTAGCTCTTAGACAATCATATTCTTGACTTGCCTTTCCAATGCAAATGCAGTGAGCAGCTTCACTAATACAAGGAACATTTTTCCTTTGGAGCAGAGGATTACTCACATAGTTAAAAGTAAGCGGTTACATTAACAACTCTACTCAGTCCATGCTCATATTAGAAATAATGCAATAATCAGAACATTATTTAAGTCTTTGTACAGAGGGCATTTTCTACAATGTAGTCACAATATAGAAAGGCACCAAATTATTCAAGTAAACTGACCTTCTTCTTAACACTCGTTTTCTCAACTTGAGCCCTCTCACAAACCAATCAGTAATTTCAATATATTATTCTCAACTAACCATTCTGTCAGTACAACAGAACTTTCCTGTGCTGAAAGAAAAAATGAGCCAATTACTCGTGTTTGCATACAGACGTAAGTCTCCAGCTAAAGATTCAAAGCACAGTAAGTTGCAGACCAGACAGTGAGGTTCCCTCTAGCACCTAATTCAATCGCTGAATTAAATTTCTGTACAAATCTGATTAGTAAAGCAAAGTTACTGGTAAAGAATGTGATTTCAGCAGATGGAAGCTCCTCACAAAAAAGCTAAAGCAACTGAAACAGGAACTACATTTCATCATATGACATTCATCTCGGGACCAACGTGGGGATGAGGTGAATAAAATAAAAATCAGTAAACATATTAAAAGATACCACATTGGTAATATGTTGCTTACAGTTACAGAAATAATAATCAGATATCATATGGTAATACGTTGCTTACAGTTACAGAAACAACAACCTATATTGAAGAAACTAGACACAAAGTACTAAAACTAGTTGTGCACAAGTAAAATAAAGCACAAAACTGGAGGCATTTGCACTCTTAAACCTGGTTTTCATATAAAAATAAAAAATGAAAGCAGCATTAACTGGCTGAAGTCTGACTACTTCAGCATTATTTCTAGACAACCTTAGCAAAACTGACATGCCACAAGTTTCTTCACATATCCACTTCTCCCATTGGGCTCAACAACAAACTCTCTTCCAGGCTTTAGGAAGAACAAAAAAGGAAGCTCACAGAAACAGTAGTATCCTGCAAAGTAAGACATGATAGCTTCAGTAGTTTGTCTTGTATCATGTATGGTTTCACCTGCGTTTTACAGTGCTTAACGTGTTCAGGAGCAGCGTGGAAAAACTTGTTGGCTTCAGGGTGAACCTGCACCCATCTGCAGTGGTACACACAGCACTTCCCGACACTGGGCTGCTTAACGAACACGGCGACTCCTTATTTGCTTTGGGTTGGCTCAATCTGTTGCTTCAATTTCCACTTGCTGGTAAATCCACACAGGATGATTTTATAGTTGGGTTCATCAGCGACAGCATCACAAGTATTTCCGATCAAACGGAAGCAGCTAACTTCCTGCAGATCAAGAAATTCTTTTCCTTTAACTTCCCATTTTGAATTTGTATGTCAGAAAGTTACTTAAATACTAGTTGAATCACTTAATAATTATTTCAACTGAAAACTGGAGTTTTAGAAACTTATACCATCTGGTGTTGTTGTTGAATCACCATAGCATCAATGAATCTGGCACACTTCCCGCCTACTTATTTTCTATGAACACTAAGCAGTACATCCCATGACTTAAGATTAAGTGACACTATTTTAGCTGCTCTGAGCCATTACCTATGCTTCCAACAAATAACTCCTCTACTGGAAGCACTGTGGAAAAAAACAAACAAACAAACAAAAAAACCCACAACAAAGAAATCATGCAAAGAAAAAAAAAGTCACATCCTGACTTTCCACCAAAAGACAAATATCCTTTTCTCTGAACCTACTCCTACCCACGATCAGAATTCTGATCTGTTATCCATCATAGAGCCTAGCCTGCATTCCCTACAGCTAACACTGTCCCAGAAATTATGGAAAAATGTTTCCTTAAAACAAATAAGGACGTTATCTGAAAACTACTTCTTACACATCTTCAATTTACCTGTAATAAAAAAGTGAAGAAATCTGTAATACATAGACACAACCCTACTATATATATTATATTAAGGCAAAGCTATAAACAGGAAATAAGCACAATATTGTTTATAGCTGCTGAAAAACATGTCGAGCTATTTAAATTCTGCATACAGCATAACAATACGTTCTCCTCTGAAGCACCGTAAGCTTTGGAGAATTACTGGGATTTTGAACAAAGTTACAAGCTATCTGCATTTAAAGCAGTTTCAATTATGAACAGCTTTGTTAAAATACATGCTTATAAAAAACTTACATTTCTTGTTTTGTTGGTTTTTTTTTTTTCCCTTGCAACTAAACACTTCAGGCCCCAATTTCAGAATTCAAGAAGCCACCAAATCATTTATGACAAGATGAAAGAACACATGGCTTCGTCAAGAATGCCATACATAAAAAAAAACCCACAAACCTATGAGACAGTAACTTTGAATACAGACCAACTAACCCCATAACAAACCCAAGCATGCCTTCAGTGCAGTTACAAACTACTGCTACAGAACACTGCATACCTGCCTGCTGCCATTCATGTTCATCAAATACCAAAAATTGTCTCAGCAGTCTTAACACTTCACAAATCTATATACATCTCAGAAACCCAAGAATATTATGAAACTCCAATGAAGTAATACAGAATATTGTTTTATGGAAAGGACTGAACAGAGGTGTAAGATCTATTGCGCAACCTACCAGGTCATTTCTTTCTTGGCTAATCCTGAGCTATGTGCTATTACCAAACAATTCAGGCACTTTTTTTTTTTGTTTGTTTTCCTTTTTTATTACATAAGCAATAAACTTTGAACATATAAACCTCTGGGTATAACAACTCAAGTTCCATCTGTAACATCATGCTTGGAGAAAAAGTAATCAATAAATAAGACTCCCTTCAGTGACTTCTTTACTCGAGACCGGTATGCAAAAGGAACTAAAGGTACATACTACAACATTTCCATTGAATACTGTAGTTTAAAAGCAATTATGAAAACCGTAAAAAAGTTCTGCAGCATTCTCCTACCGAAAAATAAAGTTATTTTTTAATCAAGAAAGTTACAGGGTTAGTTCCTTTATCCCAATTTAGGTCTGGACAAAGTTGTCAAAAAAGTGAACAGATGTTCCCTTTTCTGTGTTTCACGTTTCAACTTCAGGATCAGAGCTTAGTTCAGGTTTCTGTCCCAACATTTAAATTTCCCTACAAAGAGAAAGAAAGCAATCGTTACTGTCAGATTTCTAACAGCAAAAAAAAAAAAAAAATAAGCCCCCAACTTTCTTATAAATACTATATCATTATAGTAACATAAATTCTTTTAGTTAGGGATTCAAAAAGCAATCAATTGTAAAGACTGTGCCTTAAAGGATGCATATGCATAATTATTTCAAAAGAGTGAAGTAAATCAAAGGCGTTCTCACCAGTTTACCAAATCTTGAGGTGTAATTATTACACTGTACAAAATAAGGGATACAATCTACAATCTAAGGAAAAGCTGTTTTTAAAGAATTACCCAACCATCAATCAGCATGTTTTTAAAAAATGGCTGTCATTCTGAAAGGTTTCTTTGACATCAGTGATACTCCATTTCCTCCTCAGCCAAAAATCAATATTCAGATCTTATTTCTCTATTTGAAATCATAATCACCAAGAGCCAGATTTTGTTAAGATCATTCTAATAAGCTCCAGACAAGAACCTTAATATCCAATTACAAAACAGCATTGGAAATTAATGGGGGGGGAGGGAAGCTCACTACAACAAAATCAGGTTATGGCACTTTATGCCCATTTTCCAGATCTATACTTTTTGGAAAAAACCTTTCCACACTTGTTTCCCATTAATTCCAATTCCATTTGCCCTTCTGCTATATTTATTTGAGTCCATACCAATTTAAAAACAACTCACCAGTATATTTTAGCAAGAAGCAACCTCTTTAACATGTTTAGTTTTCTTTGAGTCTTTGCTTATTGGTTTTGTTGCTTATTTTTCCACTTTCTTCATTCTTCTACCAGACTGGTAACTTTGCTTTTTTTAAAACGGCTTTAAGAACCTATTAATGTTTCTGCACTCTAAAAACTCAACTCTAATCCAACCACTAATGCTTATTATGCAAGTGTATTTACTTGTAGGGACACAGACAGAGAATTACAAAACTAACATTCTCAAAGGAACACACAACTGGAAAGGGCTGTGCAGGTCATCTAATTCAATTCTGACGCCATGAGTAACCCTACCCAACTCTAATTACACTTGACCAATTCTAATAAAGGATTGAGAGTGCTTTAACCACTTCCACTCCCAAAAGCTGTAACATTTTATACAGTTCAGAAGTTCTTCTGCACTTCTGTATTATCACTGTCTCACACACACTGCAAATCAAAAGGTGTAAGATAGATGTGCTGGAGTTTTTCAGCCCGAGTTTGTCAAAGCATTTTACTCAGGCACCATACACTGCAGGATGCTTCATTCAGAACAGCACTTTAAGGCACATGATGAACGTAAGATAACATAATGAGGAACAGAAACATAAACTTAATCAAAAAGCGTATCAATACTCTGCATGTCAATTTAGAACTGTAGTCTTAAGACGATCTAACACTTTTACAGAGGTCCACTTTCTCTCATCAATAAGAAAGCAGACCAAGAAGAGAATATTGGAAATCATCACAGAACCTCACAGCACAGCTCAAACAAATATCCATGAAGGAAATAAGTGCAAAATCAAGTGTGCCTCCTTGTGCTTTTACAGGCAATGTTCCAAAGTATCCCATCTGAGCTATTCCATGGGGATATAAAAACCATAGTGGACAATCTGAATATTCACATTTTCATAAAAGCACTTAGTGAAGAAGAAATTAAACCAACTCACCTTTTCTTTCCTCAGAAATCCATCTCTGTATTTATTAGTGGTAAACCCCCTTACACCAACAGAACGTAACCGCTGGTACTTAGCTTGAATATATAAACCCTTCTGTACTAAGCCTGATTTATAATGGGATTGCAAACGGCCATCTGCAAAGTTGCTCTGTAACAGTAGGGAAAGGGAGGAAAAAAGTGCAGAATGAGGGCACCAAAACTCAATAGCTGGCATTTACAGTTGTATATACACACAAAACCAACAGTATTGAACAAGAATATGCAATAGCAAATACTGAGCCTCTTCCCTATTTACAGCTTGCTGTTCCTTAGAACACCAGCTACCTTATCACATTCGCTGTTTAAAACATCTGAAATGGTCATTGTTACAGAAAAACAGGAATTGCTAAAAGGAAAACATCAACAACAAAAAGAAAAAAAAGCACCTTACTTGCTACCAAATTCACTGATACAGGCCTGCAGCAGGCAAATGTGTTGAACCTAAAAAAGTTATGCTAAGTAGAAGTTAGCATGACTGTTTATCATGTATCCTCACACCATAAGACCACAGAATTACTTCCCTTACTCTGTTCTTTTATCACCCCCCAACTGAAATACATTTGTTCCCATGCTAGGTTAGCATACAGTGACAGAGCTTACTGGTGAGGGAATTAGAAATTCACAGAAATAGCAATATAGGAAGACCAACACTGACAGCAGCAGCAGCTAAAAGGATAAAAACCTGTTTATAATTAAGCACTCCAATCTCCAACAGAACAAGCTATGAAGTCTCAGAAAGGTTCACTGTAATTTTGCCTGATTTTCCAATAATGCAGATTAAAGTTTTCAAATGTGACAGTAACAGAAAAAAATTCCTGTAGATGTTCACCCTTTAAAGCTTTTTCACCCCATGCAGAGTAAAAAAAAAAAGTTCTTACATAAAAAGGAAACATTATGTTGATATAAAATAGCTGTCACGCTTTACAAACAGCTTTAAAGTAAGACAGAATTAAACAACAGAAAAAGAGCCTTTCTTGAGCATGACCTAATTGCTCTGGTGAAGTCAGTCTCCTTTTGACAAAGTAAGGATCACTTCAAGAAAAATCACATGCTCTGAGGTTGTGATAAGTTTGGTACCAGTTTCTCCATGGTGTAGCTGAAGAACAGCTAAGGACTGCACAGAACAGAGGTTACTCAATGCAAATACAGTTTCTGTTATTTTAAGAAAATCACTTCAGCCACCTAATATGTAGAGATAACATGAAGCTGGCCCCATCAGTTCCCTAGCGTCACTCTCATGATGCTTGTAGGCAAAGGACATGCTTGGAAAAGGCTACTAAATGCTATCTCACCCCTTTACTGAAAAGCCAGAGTCCAATCACAATATAATTAGGTGCAAGTAAATTCCTTAAGTAGATACACGCCTACCATAGGGGAAGCTGAAGGGCGTTTGCAATGCTATATTAAGCCACTGAACACAGTTAACAACAGAGGTCCTCATTTCTCCCACAGCTGCTGCGGTTCTCTGTTCTGACACAGGAGGCTACCAAGCGGGCCTCAGAGGTCTGCTGCTGCATTTGCAGTGAGCAGCAAAGGACCAGAACAAATAAGAAAGGAAGAAAAGGTGCAAGATACTGAAAGCGAGATTATACGTACACTTCAGTTTCAACACAAGCATCTACACAAGCAGGGAGAACGAGGTACAGAAGTACTATTAGCAGGGCAGAATCAGACGCAGAAACAGTTAACAGATCATATACTTGGTACATAGGTAACTGCAGTCACACACAGTTGAGAGTAAAATGAGATAATGTAATGGTGTGAATGAAGGTGAATGAAAAACAACTACATTTCAGCCTCAGAAAAAAAAAGCTAAAGTGACATCTAATATTACATCAGGACCATTTTATAATCAACGCTACTCATGCTGCCTATAAACCAGCGGCTTTCAAGCTCTGAGAAGTTTGTTAAGCGCTAATATGTTACCACTGCACTGTGTCTGGCTAGGGCAGAGTCAATTTTCTTCACAAGCAGTCTGCACCGGACCATGGTTTCAATTGGTGACTGACACAGCACAGACAACACAGCAGTGTTTCTGCACAGCATTACTACTCTCTCTTCCTTCAGCCTGGCTCCCAACAAGCTGGCCAGGCAAGACACTGGGAAGGGACACAGCCTGGATAGTCAGGACAACTTACCCAAACTGAACAAAGGATTTCCATGCTCATGCTCAGTAAGAATACTGAGGAAAGCCGCTGCCTGGAGGCTGGCTGAGCATCAATCAGTCTGCCTGTGGGATACGGTAAGCAATTGCCTTTGCATCATTCCTTTTTCCTTCATCTTTCCTTTACTTGACTGGTGACACACTAGAACAGGCTGCCCAAGGAGGCTGTGGATGCCCCATCCTTGGAGGTATTCAAGGCCAGGCTGGACGTGGCTCTGGGCAGCCTTGTCTCATGGTTGGCAACCCTGCACCCAGCAGAGGGGTTGAAACTAGATGATTTCCACAGCATCACGGAATGGCACAGGTTGAAAGGGACCTCAAGAATCAAGAGTCTCCAATTCCTCCCTCCACAGGCTGTTCCACCAACCTCCACATTCAACCCAGGCCATTGTTTTCGCTCCCCCTCTTCTCTTCCCTAGTGCTGCTGGAGGTGGGAGAGTGAGCAAGCCATTAATACACAGGACTGTGTAAATTACAGAATGAAGTTTAGTTCAGAAGATAACCATACATACAGTGCCTACTGAAATGAATCACAGTCAACATCTTAAAGTCTTTTCACAGAAAAGATCTTTTAATCTGTGTAAGATTTCTTTGGATCTCTTATGAAACTGCTGCTCTGAAGTATTTTTTTCTGTAGAATGTTAAACTTTTTGCAAGACCATATATGCTAATAATTCCCCTCCTCTTTTTTTTTTTTTTTTTTTAATTAGGTTAGGACTCTCCAATTTTATTAATCAGGAAGAAGAATTCAGTGTATTTTTAATATTCAGCCAAGGAAGGCTCTTGAGTGTCAAATCACCTTCCCGAAGCAGGTTTCAGCAACAGCATAGGCAGGAAAAATCCTTTAAGTTATGCAAGAGGAAATGAAATGTAAGAACACTGATGAAATCAAATCAGCAATGCTGTTTCCATGGTAGTAATAATGTGCTATACACATATAGAAACCACAATACCAGTGAAAATGCTATCTTCTCAACAGATATTAAAGCAGTATGGAACCAATCTCTGGATACAGCAATGTTCAGTTTCATATATAAAGGTAATGGCAGTTTAAGCAGACTTACGTTTGCACAGTCCTCAGCAGAATTCAGTGCTGATGTAAAATAAAGGAAATTGAAGACTGCTTTGAATAATCTACCAACATAACCTCAAAGAGATAGTGGTGAATAACCACTCATCCCTTATAAAAAGGCCACATGGAGGGAACAGGAAAGAATACTGATTAAGAGACTATGACACCTTTCTGTGTTAAGATGGAGTTATGCAGGCTAACATTTTTAACTTGCTAAGCTTCAGCTTGAAAGTTTTTTCTGTTTCATTGGTTCTTTAAACAGCAGAATAGTGAGCCCTTTTTGATAGTATTAGCTTAGCTTTCTGGCAGACTGACTGCCTTTTTTTCCCCCAACAGTTCCCTTATATTCAGTCTGAGGGGGCAGAAGAACCCTTCTACTCTTCAAATTGTTATCCAAAGTGCTAGCTGCTGAGCTAAGCCAACATAGCCTTACTTCAACTTCATTGTCTTTACAACAAGAATGATCAATACCTATTCTGTGCTGTTTTTCTCCTGAGAGTACACTTGTTAAATAGCAAGTACGGGTAACTTTAAAGGATAAAATGAGAAAGTTTTTTTTTTCTTGACATAAATATATCTAGTTGGATGTTTATTTTTATTTCAGCTGTATGGATAGAATACTGAATAACTCAGCTCAATCCACTGCCAGCCCTCTTTCCTCCCATTATGTCAGCAGAAACAATTAGGCCACACTGCTACTACTTTTCACATTTGATACCTTCAAATCTGCATTTCTTTACCAAACTCAAGAGGATCAAAGTCACAATTTATACAACACACTTCTTGATAAAAGCTGGTCTGTACCTTAAAGTGTCTCCTGATGGGACCTGTGTTCTCAAGGCGTCCTCTAACATGTCTATGCGGGAAAGTATCATTTGTTCTTGAAGAATAGTAAGAATTCTAGTTCAAAAACAGATAGCAAGGTTATTAGCTTAACATTATTAAATTACAAAGGAAAACAGTTTCCAGGTTATAGTAACATATATTAAAGTCCTTTCAGCCTTGTGATTTTGACACAAAGACACTGTCTGAAAGCACCAAAAGAGAAGCAAAGGGCCTGGAGTACAGGTTGGCTGTAGTGACAGCAGAGCCCACCAAACCCAAAGATGATACAAACCATCGTGTTGGAATATTGTCCTCTTGGGTTGTTAGACTGCTCTAGCAGTCATCCCTTGAGTCAGGAATAAGAGCAAGATTAGTACTCTGGATACTCCTGGTTAGCATATGGTCACTACTGGAGCATTTACCACAAACACAAGCATCACTACTCTACATACCACCACAGCAACCAGACAAATGCATTGGCCCTCCAAATACTCTGCTTTTAAATTTGTATTATAGAGTAGCATGTCGGAGAACAATTGCTAGCCACAGAAACATACCTGATCTTAAGGACAAGTGGTATCAAAACTGTTGTGTTAGCACACTGAAAGCAGAAGGCAAACAGCCATGGTTGCATAAAACAGAGCACTCCCTCCAGACACTGTGTTCTTTCATCTTTTCCAGCTTTTCCCATGACAGTTACCTTGACAGGATCCATTCAGCTGAAGTATCATTTTCGCCCATCATTGCATACAAGTATTGACAAGTATTACACACTGATACATGCTACACTATATTCATCTAATGAAGACAGAACTGAATTGCTAATGAACTCTTGGCCAAATGCACTTTTCCCGTTCCCTTTAGAAGTAGTCTTGAAGGCCACAGAAGTGGCCCAGCACTACTGAATTCCTTTTTTCTTTCCCCAACGTAACTAAAACAGCTTTAAACACATTTTAAGAAAAACTTAAGAACTCTCATTTTTCTCAAATAAGCTAACATTGTATAATAAAATGCAAATGTATTTTTTTAATGCTTTGCTGCTTAAAGAATTTCTGCTCTCAAGCAAAATATCAAACCTTCCCAGTGGCAGAAACATTTTTGTATGCTTTCTAATGTTGGTAGTCTAATAAATGCAACAGAGCACTGCTGGAATCCAATTTAGCTCTAACTGGGGTATAAAATAGCGTTTTTTAGAAGAATATATTATTGCCTGCAAGTCAACTGTTTAGCTCCTGGAAATGCCTTGCCAGGAGTGGACTTAGAATACAAAGATAGTCCATGAAATCAAATACTTATAAGGAAGCTGGGAAGTTTGACATGCTTTTCCCTCTGGGTATTTCATTCTGTTTTTCTTGGAAAAAGCCACTTGGTTACCTTCACAAACTTTCTTCTTCCTCTTTGTTCCCCTCCTCTCTACATTACATAACCAAATGAGGAAGCCTACTATTGTAGTACACTCTTCTTTAAAGAAGAGTATTTAGCAAGATTCAAAGAGAAGATATTCAAAAAGATTTCATGCTGTAGTTAAAACTAGATTATTAGGAATTAAGAAAAGTTTGTCTTAGCTAAACATGAACACCAGCCCACTCCTCCCAGACTCAAACATGTCCATAGGCCATTCATGCACAGTCTTAGTTTTGACACTGCTATGCTATGTCATTTGCAACCTGGTTCTCTGATGTACTCTTTCTTCTCTCCATATTCATCTGTAAATCAGAGCAAATAAACCTAAAAGGAGTTCTTCAGGATTTTCCAGGGTTTGATTTTTAAAATTATAGGTGGAACACTCTTAAACAGAGTGGTGACGTCTACTGTATATAGCTGAACTATTTACGTCATCTCAGGTATGAGACTTAGCTGTATTATTTATCTTTTCTACCCAGGACAAGATTGCGTTCTTTCTGCATCACTTCAGCATTTAACAGAGTAGATAAAAAGGAAAACAAAAGGAGCAGAGTAAGAATAGAGCAAAAACGAAGAACAAAAACAGACAAGAAGATGCAATTAGAAAGCATCGATCAGTACACTCCAGACATAAATGCAAAATGTCCATAAAGCCCCTATGCCAAGTGGTGAGTACTGGGTCATTCTACTGATGCATGCAGATGGCAAATTAACTCGTGTATGGCTGACTTCATGGAGAGTCATCTTTTGCATTTTTAATACCTATGCTTTCTCAGCTACTGCTGTTCTGAATTGGTAAGTTCCTCAGTGCAATGTATTGCTTCTCAGGAACATTAAAGCTATTTTTAAAATTGCATCTAGTTTGCTACTAGATGTCAAAGTGAAGTCTTCCTGAATCTTCAACAGTTCAAATTCAGTCTCTATTCCAAATTAACATCTAGCATCATTTTGCAATTACTATATTAGTTAAGGAGGTATTACTACATGTTTACAGGGCTTCAATCTTAGTCTTCAGGTTTGTTTGTTGTTTTTACTTTTAATATTGTTGTGTTGAGTCATTTTGCATTTACACCCGCCAAGCAGCTATCCTCCAATGACAATCACTACTCTAACTACATAAAAACTGTTTCTGATGGACCTTTGATGGTCTTCTGGAAGCCTATCCATAGGCTATGAATTACAACATAGAAGAACTGACAGTTTCCCTTAGTCTCCCCTTTCTTAGCACCAGCCACAAAAGATGTTTTAGAATTATATGGTACAAATCAACATGGGCAGCTGCACAAGTCCTATTACACAAGCACAAGCACTTCAAAACAAAACTGCACTCATTCAGAAAGTTTTCCAAAAGGAGTAAACATTTATTTCAGCTGAACATTAACTGCCTTCTCAATTTCATTATTAAGTACATTACAAAGAGAGAGCCCTAAGACAGACCAAGTGCCCAAGTTAGCTCTGATAAACTTTGTATCAACACAGACAAACCATTCCAAGTAAAATATTTCATCCCTAGGAATATAATTTCAGGCATTTCTGCAGTCTCATGTACAGTTTCTTTCTTAAAAACAAAACAAAAACAACAACAACAAAAACAAGATATTTCAGAACTTCCCTCCTGAGGAGAAACACTGTTACAGTAACAATGCTGGACATGGCCCCAGACAACCTGCTTAAGGAGGAAGTTGGACCAGATGACCCTCAGAGACCTCTTTTGACTTGAACCATTCTGCAAGTGCTACTGACATAAGATTCAGATCTTCCCCCTGGACTGATGACAACTAGCTCCCTTTTCCCCTTCCCAAGATATTCCATATTGCTTCAAGTTACTTGCTCAGTAAAAATGCCTTCTAGTTTGTGGTTTAGATCACGTACATATTACAAAGCAGGAGAAATGCAGCATTCAGGAACTTACACTGCTGTAGCTTCATAAAATAAATTTGTACTATTTACTGGAACATCTTAAAATCAATTAACTCTACTAAATTATTACGAACCCTAAGTTAGTCCAGCCTGTTCATGCTACTCAATTAGAAGTCTAAAGTTGAGCACCTAATCTCCCCACACCCCCAAAAAATACTGCTTCCATTGTAAATACACCCAACCTAAACTAGCTTTCTCAAGAGACACATTCCTGGCAACTTCCTTGTCAGGTAATAAAACACAGCAGCAATACTCCAGAGATGTTCAAAAGTAAAAAAGATATTCTTTTACCAGCATTTGGTCATAAAAGTTATTTTAGCTCTCTTGAACTACTCTACACTGCAAAAGATGCCTGAGGAATTACTGTTGTAGAACCATTTTCTTTTTTAATCATTGATCAAGTGTAAACATAAAGACTAACATGGAAATTAAAAGGCAAGAGTTCACAGATCGTTAGCCATATCAGCCTAAAAAGTGCAGCAGGAAATGAATTATGAAGGAAAAAAAAAACCCAACACAGAAACAACTACTTCCAGATTCAGGCTTACCAGGTGAGGCTTCCCAATAAATTTCCTGAAAGGTGGCTTAATGAACCTCATGGGCTTTTGGAAGCCATCAAGTTGAGAGTTCTGTAATCTTGAAAAACTGCAGCTTTGCTGATTCCTGAGAGAATAATTCCAGAGAGAACAATTAAAATCCAGAACCGTAATATAGCAACACGTTTAATTTTAAATGACCTTACTTTAACATTGGTACCACTTAGAAATGGTAAAATGACAGCTTCCATGCAATCTTAATCTAAGATATTTGATAAATGACTAGTGCTCTGGCTAAAGAGAAGTCCAAGTTACACACAATCATACAGTAAACTCCATTTTCTTATGCAATGATAACAAATGGTGACTTCTGTCTTTTTCAAAGCCTCACTTTTTAAAACAAGTTTCCCCGACTCCCACAGCTACAGCTCCACGCCTGGCTAACACCGCCCTCTGCTGGCTGACACGCTTTTTGTATTTCAGTGGTTTTTTTAGATTGCGCTACCTTCAAAGTCGCACACAACTTCTCATCTCACCAATTCCAAATCAGATAGAAGCTCTGATAAATATCCAGATGCTAGAATATGCTTGTTATCCCTTCAGTTAGTACAACACAGCTCTGACTTCGGGTTTTTTTGGTTTTGTTTGTTACTGAGCACGCTGCTAATTACTGATACATCCACAACCAATAAATAAAACGTACGTGTACCATGAAAAGTAATGACTAGAAGCCAAAATTTATAGTTCCCAGAACTATAATACATATAATAAAAAAGGCCAAAAGAAGGCAGAATGGGCTAGCTGATTAAGCACTGTCAAGATCTCATATGCGAACTGTGAAAAAAAGCCTGCTTTTCAGGAAGGTGCTATCCATCTTCCATTACTGCCCTCAGCCTGCAAATGCATTAGCCATCAGCACTACAAGTGTAAGTGTTCTCCAGCCTCCATCAAGCTCAAGGACAGCCACACTTCATAAAAAAACCTGAGCTTCCCACTGTAAATAGTATATATAGAAGGTAAAGCAAGTTAGTAACCGCAGAAGTAGCAAAAAAAAGCCTTACCAGACAACTGAGCCAAACACATACTGAAGATACAGCATCAAGCAAGTATAAGGCTATAGGCAACAGTCCAATAATTTGGTTTTATTTTTCCTTTGACAACTTTCATCTTTCTATCTAAACAATTTCAAACACAGGATTTTTTTCTCTCTCTTTTTTTTTTTTTTTTTTTTACAGTTTTACTAGTCAATTTTCCTAAATATGCACATATTGTCACGATTTGCCATTATAAACTGTTTAAAATGGACAATTAGCAATATATTCATGTATCTGCAAAACGTGACTACAGTGTAGATGCATTTCATTACACTCTGGCAACTCTTCAACCAACGCTTCTAACACAAATAAGCCATTCGTGTAATCTTAACATCAAAAGCAAAAATAGGATGACTGAGGTTAGCAAACACCTCTGGACCACACATCTTTAGCAGACCTGCTGCAGGAATTCAGGGAAGTAAAAAGCTATTCCAAAGTTTAATGTTAATTAATAAAATTAAAACAAACAAACAAATTCTGTTTGCTGACATTCCACGATACCACAAACACCCCGAGCAGCACAAGAACGCATTCGTTCTGGATCATTATTATGAAACTACAAAATACCAATGAAGTAGAAGTAGAAAAATAACCTCTACCAACATAATACACCATTACATAGTAAGCTTGAAATTTTACTGACACGTCACAACTGAAGTCAAACTTCAAAAGAAAATCACAACAGATTTGAATGCAACTGCAGAAGCATCGGTAAAATTAAATGTACAAGAGAAGAACAAGCTTAGGCAAATGTGATTATTATTAGCTAGTTACCTTGGAGCTGTACCATCTGTATGAAATGCTCTCTCATCTTCATTCTTCAGTCTCTCTTTTCTTCTCCTTTCTATATCATGCCGTAGATCATTTGGATCTTCTAAAACTCTTATGATGTTCTATTTAAGAGGAAGGGTTGGTACCAAGTTAGCTTGTAATAAGGAAATATTGACTTTATTTGTCCTTCAAGGGTTTTATTCAGTAATCTTGTTGACCAACCAAATAGGCACAGGACAGTTGTGCATCAGCCCAAGAATCCGAAGTCCAAAACAATAACAGTAGCTACTCCCTGACAATTACCTTCTCCCACCATCTGTCTCCTTACATGTCTCTGAACAGCAGCGAACAGAAAGCTGGAATTTCAGCTAAATAACTGCTCTACATAAAGCTGACAATAAAAAAAAAAAAATCACAAACTACAGTAAATCTTAAGAAAGTCTACTCTTCTTAATTAAGTTGTACCTCCACATATTAGCACCACAGAAAAAGGAAACCAAATCGCAGTAAGCGTAGTTTGTAAGGGGGAAACAAAATCCCATGCCCCTGGATAAAAGCAGGGATTAGGACTGCGTTCAGTATAGAACTGCATTCTGTACGTTGGGCCAACCTAACATCAGCACAGGAGAAATATTAAGGGTTTTTCCAATCTCAGACAGAAATTAGAATCCATGTCAGTTGCCCACTCAGTATTTACATTAAATAAGAATAAATAGTTCAAGCAGTAGCAATAACCACGCTCCAGTTATTCTAGAACACATCTGCACTCTACTTACCACAGTAATGGAAGTACGTTTTATATCTGTAAATACAGTCACGTGCATTCCTTTTAAAACAGAATTGCTAGTGGTCTTCAAAGCATGTAAGAGTAGCTTTTCAATATAAAGCAGAAAAGTGTTAGTTACACCTATGTAACTTTCACTGAACTATTAAAAAAAAAAATGAATACCTGAGGAGATTCTGATGGGACAGTTCGTTTGTTCTGAAGTTCTGCTAAAGACATGTCAATCCTCCTGAAACAGCAAAACCACACAAGAATAAGCAGCATCAATATAAATCATTATTAACCAACTACAGAATCTTTGCAGATTACGTACAGATAGTTTAGAGTCAGTGAAAAAAAAACAAACAACTATGTAATGTAAAGCCTACTGAAGATTAACTACCTTGATGCAAATAAATTAAGGCAGAAGCACACCAATTACCTGTGAATTTCTGGATCCAAACTTCTTTTAACTTCATTCATATTTGGAATTGGTTTATCCTGGATTTTTGAGAACCGTTCATGCAGAGTTATGTCGGATGATGTAAAATAATTTGCTGTGCAAAGACATTAAATACAAGAATGTTTAAAGTGCACTATTTCAAGTGTGTTGTGGGAAATATTATCTTTCAAAAGATTAACTGCTAAGGACACCATGACAACTTTGAGATTAAATTCAGAACTATTTCCACTTGTAGTTTAATGTTCCCAAACGAGAGATTAGGCCAGCTCAACTCAGACAGCCCTCTTAGTTAGTAAGATTAAGCTGAAGAAAGTTAACTGTTTATCAGTTCCATCATGGCAACTACTAGAAGCAACAAATAAAGTTCTGCACTACATGTGACACAAGTCTAGAAAATCATCTGAAAAATTACAGGAACTATATGTAACTAAAACGTTGTGACTACAACAAAGCTTTATTTTCCCCCCCAACCCTCTTCACTTGTTAAAAAAGCAGTTTATCCTCAAGCACTTCCATGAAATCCCTTCTACGTTCACAGCCTACAGTAATCTCTAAATAAGGAGCAAGACCTTCTAACCAAAGTGCTCCATCCAACCACTTCAGCTCTTCAACCTACATTCTCCTTCAACGAATGACACGAAAACAAATGAAACCTAACACCTGATATTTACAAGGGCAGCATGCCTAACTCATTATTTCTTTTACAGTAATTGTAAACACATAAATACACACATATACCCCAAATACTACAGCCACCTTTAATTTGATGGATAATTGTGATTATTTCCTGAGTAAATTCTCGCGACGGGTCGCTCTCAACACCTCGTGCTACAGATTCCATGTGCTCGAACACCGGATGAAAGTTTTCATTTTTCCTGCCGACAGCAACCAGATCATGTGACATCTGTCTGTCTGCAGTATGACTAGAAGCAGACCTAAAACAAACATTTGGAGATTCTCATTTTCAAAGAATACTTGAAAATTTCAAACAAAGAAGTAGAACAAGACAAAATAAGAAGTTTGTTTTAAAGATAAAAGCCATGCAATTGATTTTTTTTTTTTTAATTAAAAAATAAAAAAACAAAACAAAACAAACCAACCAAACTGTAAGCTGCAAGATGAACAGCTCTAACTATACTTTTGGGAATCCCTGTTTCAGTGACGTGTGATACAAAATTTGTAAGTTTTAAACTTAACACATCTGTCAAGTAAGATAGCTATATGAAGACTTGTATCCTTCTCAGTGTAGCTCTGGGAGGCAGTTATGTGTCTGTTATAAAAAAAACTAACATTTTCAACAGTACACAAATGCTAAAAACTCTGCATCTTTGAAAACTGTATCACTTGAACTCAGTGCAGCATGTTCTCAGTAACAACATGTGAACTTAGGAATGCTTGTAGCATATATTTGTCAGGTTTTACTCATTCTAAAGAGATGAATAAATCAAATGGTAGCATTGCTTTGTTAGAACTATTTTCACAAGGAAGCTGGCATTAAAATTTCTGCTGTTCTTGGTGCAATAAAAGTACCTCTTATTTGGAAACAAGTTGAGAACTCACATATTCCATGTAAAACTTTTAGGACAAAGACTTTGCTGTCCATTCTGCAAAGTGGTAATGCACCTGCCTGATCTGTATTTCAAAAGAAAGTAGAATTTCATATAAAGACTGCACCAGAACCAACCTCCAGCAAGTCCCAGGAGTCAGCTATCTGTCTTCAGTAAATGCCTTTCAGTGAATCCAAACAATCTCCGTTTAGGTATTTATTACAGATGATTTGAATTGCCTAACTTCTCTCTAGGCTTATAAAGAATGTATTCTTCTCAGCTCAGCCATTTTAAGTCATGTGTTTGTTAAATGCCTGAAGTAGGCAGCATGAATACTCTCAGTCATCAGCTTCTCCGAAATTAGCCATTTAGTCTCTGCTAATGTCTTTGTTGTTGTTACAAAGGCAAACCTGCACATCAAGTAAGCTGCAATCAATATAGTAGTTTTTTCAGTCTGTAAATAATTATTACATGCACTGTGCATGACTTTCAAGAATAGCAGCAAGAAACTACTATATATAGAAATCATCCCACAGGCTTCCAAAAAGAAGCGGCAAGAATTAACTTTTTTCCTTGCTGTATCACTTAGGAAGAAAGAATTGTTCCCTTTCCTCAGTCTTTCGTATTAACCCCTTACATGGGGACAGTGAACTTGTCTTCACAACTCTTCACTGTATTACATATTTTCTGAAATATTGGAAAAAAAAACTGGCAGAGATGTTTTGCTTGAGAGAAGTAAAATACCTTTTAAATGAAGACTGAACAGCTTCCAAAAGAGATTACTGCCATTACCCTCACCTTCAGCAGGTAGTCAATTAACCAGAAAAACCTGCAAATATCTATACAAAGCAAGCTGCTTAGTCTTTACAATGTGTTCTTCACTTAGGCTGCCACATTAACCCTTTTTTCCAATTGAGTTGACAACAGGAATGCTGAAGACAACCAGAGGTACTATACACGAGATAGAGACATACTCCATTACTTTTCAGTTCTGAGGCTCCAAAACATTGTTACATCATTTGCTGCAGTACTAAATAATATAACCCAGGGATTTCGTTTTTTGACAGCTTTACTGGACTTCATCTTAAACATCTGAATGTGTACCTGAGATTTATGCAATTTAAAAGTTAGCTAGTTTTCAAAAGAAACGAGGAACTCCTCAGGAAGTCAAAAAAGTCATTATATTCCAGAACAAAGAACAGGATTCAACTTTCCTGGTTTTGTCTGTTTTGAATAAACTTAACACATTTACTCATAATAAGCAACTTTATTGACAGTTTGTACTGGTCTTATCTGCTCTGTTCTTTCCACTTGCTACCAGACTCCCATGAGATTAACTAGGCTTTTTTTGGGCGATTCTTTTTTGGTTGGTTGTTTTTTGTAAACAGCAACAGGCAGCGAGTTTCCAGCCTGCAAGTTAATGCTTTAAACAAAGCAAAATTAAAAAGGTACAACCTTAGTTTGTCCTTGTTACTTCCTAAGGAAACATGGCTTTCCTTTCATATTCATAAACTGAAAGCAGGCTGGAATAAGGAACAGATGAGGGGAAACAAATACCTGTACCTGTTCACCGTTTTCTTCATGTCCACTTTGATTGTGAGATGTTCCCTCCTACAGTTGACATCTGACACTTTCACATCTGAAACAGTATGACTTGAATCATGCTGGCTACTGGAAGAATCTCCTTTTCTCCTGAGTTCCCCTTCTTTCCTTACTCTTTCCTTCTGCTTGTTTTTAAAGGGTCTCAGATCAGCATCCATTTTAGAAGAGTTAACGCAAGCATTGCAGCCCTTCTTTGAACTATATTTAGGAGGGACTTCAACATGCCCTTCTTCAGTCTGTCTCGCTCTTCCACCACTAAAGTAATCTAACTTTTTGCTATTCCAGGCACCCTTAGAAGATCCGTATTTCTGATCTTCCTGCTTCGCATACTTCTGAGCTCTATCATCTGTGAAAGGCTTTTCCCCATCCAGGTGCCTGCGCCGTTTGTGATTGTATTCATAGGCTATCTTTGTGACAGATCCCTCCGAGTACTCCCTTTCAGTCGACCGGTGAGACTGGGCACCCAGATTTCTTTGCTCCTCCTTTTCTTGGTAGGGTGAAAAAGAACGCTCTTGCTTCCACTTGGAATTTCTTGCTACTTCTCCACCGTCATACCTCTCCATTTCTTTAGCCCTTTTAGACGTGTGCCCATATTCTCTGTAATCGTGATCTTCAGGATACCTGTGTTGACATAAAGCAATTTACACTTGCACTAGAGAAGAAAGCGAGAACTTATATGTGAAGAATGTTGGACAGCAGAATGCGTGGCAAGTTAACCCATAATCCCTCACGCCAAGGTACGGATGTGCAGGGGCTCTTAAGAGGGAAATATTATCCTTTCATACTCTAGCCATCAATATGATTTACTTAAAAGACAAATACTTCACTATTACCAGTCGCCCATAATTAAACTACAAAGTGGCAAACGTGTTTCAAGGTGGTTATCTTCAACTATAATGAAAACAGACTTTCACTTGAGGCTTTACACCACAATACCCAGGTTTTAATTATTTTATTCCTATACCTCTTCTGTAAAGAGCTCCTTGACGTAAATTCATCAGAAACTCTTCTGGGTGACTGACCATACTTCTCTTCATGTAATCTCTGGTGCCTCAAGTCATCTTCGTGCCATTTTCTTTCAAATTTACATGAAGCCCCTAACGGTCTGTGAAAAGGTTTAATTCCTTTTTCATTTCCAGTGACTTTGTAGTGTTCAAACGTGTATCTTTCTTCCATTTTGTAATGGTAAAATGACCGACTGTGCTCCTTATATGGTATTTCTGAGTATTTTGGTGGTAACTGACATCTCCTATTGCCTTCAGTTCTTTCCGATGAATGTGTTCTGTAGGGCTTATGGCTGTAAGCATCTTCCATGGGAATTCTTTTCAGGTTTGGTGAAGGTGACCTACGTTCATACATTCTCTGGTGGTTATTTCCATGAGGTGCAAACCTGGAATTGCTTTGTCCATATTTTTCATCATCTGTTCTCCAAGTCATAGGTTTCTTTAGGTCCTTACGAAAGCTTTTATATTCACAGTCATAATTAACATGAGCGTGCCTTTGCCTGTGGTGCTCTGGACTCCTAAATGCTGGAGATAAGGACCTAAGGCAAAGATAAAACTCACTCTGAGTAGTCCCATAAAACTGAATCAACCTCTTAAAAGCATCTATTCCCTAAAGAAGCCCAATTTCAATCAACAGGGAAGAGAAATTCAGAACCAGTCAAGATATTCAGTGTCACTTGTCTAGCTAGAGTACAAGCTTGCTTTCAACTCTACTGAAAGCGTTCACAGGAAAAATACCCACTCAAAATACTGGTAAGTCAATCATTTTCCTCTTTTAGCTTTAGAAAAAAATAAAAAATGCTATAAGTAATTCAATGTATATAAAGTTACCACTACACAGAAAACAACTGTTACACATTTTCACACTTGTCAAGCATTCCCTATCTTTTCCAGGACCAAGAGGAAAAAGAAAAGGCAAAGAGAAAAAAACCATGAACAAAACACACAAATGTAAAAAAGGAAGAAGAAAACCACACAGTTTTCAGATGCTCTTTGCGTGTCAAGATTGAAAAAAAAAAAAAAAAAAAAAAAACAGGGACTGAAAAAATAAAATATTTTAATTAAAAAAAAACACAGGTAGACTTTTTTTCCGGAAAAAAAAAAAAAAAAAAAAAAAATGGTAGTTTGAGAAAGGCTGTTTTTGTCTTTTTGTGCGTGTACATGCATATACACATTTTATACAATTATTGCACCTTCTGCTCTTATAAGTTCAGTAGCACCCTTCTCAGCCTTGAATTGTGACTTACAGTTAGAAAAACAAAAGCAACTTGAGTCTTTTAGCCAAAATCCCATTAAAGAAAAGCAGCACAAGCCACTAGCAAGAAACAGAAAGTAATCCCAGACCAAAACCAGACACAGCATTCACTGTATATTCTCAGAAAATAGCATTAGAAAGGAATTCAAAGTTACTTCCTTTATGCATATATTACAAATATAGTAAAAGTATGTGACATAATCAATTCCTCTGTTTCAGCAAACAAGTTCAAAATCAGACCCTAGATCTTCATAAAACTATGTAAGCTATACAACTACCACCAGTACCTATACTGCCACGCCAAAATTTGTTTGACTGTTTTAATTAGGGCTCACATTTTTATGAGAGCTCAGGCATTTCCCTCTGTTCACTCAAAGGACATTCCTAATCATCAGTACAGTATGAAGCAGGTAGGATATCTCTAAAATTATGCTTGTGTTATTCAATAAACTTCCTTGATTATCCAAGACCAAGAGGCAAAACATAAGCAAGCTACAGACATCAGGTTGAGTTGGAATAAAAATAAGTTCAACTGGCTCAGTACTTGGAGTTTGGTACTTCATGCAATTTCAATTCCCAAAATATTCAAGCCTAACAAGGCTCTGAGAAAGAACGAAAGCTTAATCTTCTCCATTTTTAAAAAAGTTAGTAACAAAATTATGATGTGGAAAAAATGTTACAGAAACTAAGTTTGAAAAACAAATTAGGATTCTTTAAAATGCATCTTTGGCAAAACAAACTACGTCCATTAACTGCAATGTTTGAAGACTTCATTATAAATCTTTCTTCAGAACAACATTCCAGAACACGCAGAGTTAAAGATAAAGCACTTACCTTTGCTTCCATCGTGGTGATCTTGATCTAGATCTTGTCATCTTCTCTCATGTGTTTATATGAAGTTCTTGAAGCTGTAAAAATGATACAATTCACTGGTATGATAAAAGAATTCACTACAGTTTGCAACAGAGGCACATTTTAACCAGGACAGCATCAGATGCATTAAAGTTGAAGTGTGGCATACTTTTTAAATAAGTTTTATTTTCACTACTAGTTCTCATCTTAAAGCAAGTAACTTTTATCCTACTTGCTGACCTTAGAACACAGTTTATTTTCATTGTAAAGGATATAAATATCTGGTTATCCCTCATCTCTCTCTCCCCACATCCTATAATTTAATTCTGCTTTAAGCTATTAATCTCAAGCAATACGCAGGAACAAAAATGCTGTAAATAGTAGGAGGCACTGAATGCTACAGATGACAGACAGGGGACAGTGAGCTAGCTTTAAAATGAAGTTTACAAGTACTTGCTTTCATTGCATCATTTCACATGCTGAGCTTCACATTTGTAATAAACACACCAACGCTTTTACATCAATACAGACCTCCTGTAAGCTTTTACTGCTCCATCCAATGTTAATATTTGTATTGCTACATTTCAACCAAATGAAACTATCTACAAAAGATACATTTCTGTACTTTACTTGCTAATAACCCACTACCTAGACAGATTGCTCTTGAATCCTGGAAGCAGCTTTGGGAATCCCTTCTCATAAAAAGATACAGAAGCATCAGAAAGATCTATGAAGTCTATCCTTCTTGGTGCTCTTCAAGAAAAGGTACGAAACTCTTGGAAAACAAGTAAAGAAAGGACATACAAGCTCACTAGTAATGTGACTGGTAAATAAGAATGGAACAGTTATTCATTATTTAGCAAACACGAGGAGTAAAACAGAGCAAAATTATCAGGTAACTGGGTAGAAGTTGGAATTTGAACCACATACCCAAGCCTACTGCTCCTAATTACCACAAGATGCTGTAAAAGCCAGAAATATAAATAGAGGCAAAAAGAGAACCATCAACAGCTTTGAAATTAATGAACAACCAGCCACTTGAAACTGGATACTAGAAGAACGCGTACAGGTCAGTGTTCTTTTATACTCTTGTTTTTTTACCATACAAACCTTTTCCCGGGTCTACTGCTCCAGAAAAGCCACTATAGACTTTTTGATACTTCAAGGCACTCAGATCTGTATTTTATAACTAAACCTTTTACACCATCAACTGAAATTGAAAGGAAAGAAGGGGGGAAAAAAACAGAACCAAAAAAAGCCAAACCAGCAAGCTTTAAGGCTCACAAAAAACATGCAGGGCCATGCCTACACACGTTCTCCCTAGTCCCACATCATACTACTTGGTCAGATATTACCCCTTGGTATATCTTGCTTCTGTATGATTCTGTCATGGATAAAAACAGCACTATCTTTGAGAACACACAGCATGCCTCCAATACCCACCACCACAGATGGATGCTAGGAAACCACGTATATAATCTGCCACATTTCAGGCTAATTCCAGAGATGTTCACTTCCTAGTCATTAAGTTGGACTGTAATCTAACTCAACTATTATTTGCCAGATGTAGTAACAGCACACTTCTAGATCTCAGAAGTCACACATTCTATGAGAGTATCTGCTCTGCAGTGAGTCTATGAGGCGAGTCTATAAAGCTTTAAGAACTGTTGCTAGGGACAGTGAAGCAAGAAAGAAGTAACCCAAGATGGCACACAGAATTTGTTCCTTGAGCATTCAGACACAAAGCTAAGCATTACCTCCTAGATCTCAAAGACATGCATCTGAGGACTGCATGGCTTCAATTTAGGCCCTATGTTCACTCACAGATTCTACTGGCCAAAGTTAAATAAGGTATTTTAACACCAGTACTCACAGCAAGTATTTTTCAAAAATAAATAATGGTGTGGCTGCAATTATTTCCTACTTCTCACAAGTAAGGACGCACCCTATCAAACCAAACAGCATGTCAGAAACATGAGAAAATTGCTCCTGCAAACATTTCAAGAGATGAATATATCACAAGCTCTGAAGATTCATTACTATTCTCTCTTCTTATAAGCTTAAAGTGACTGCTTCACATGCCATTCAAATTCTTGTTTTCTATCCTCCCTTCAGTTCTGAACTTTATTCTTCATTCTAAAAATAGGTAAAAACTAAAAACTCAAGAGTACCACGAAGCCTCACCAAAATCATCATTTAGATTCTGATGCAATGCCACACAGTAACCAATCTAGAATCTGAACTTCCATACCCAAATATGACTTATTCTTTCCAGACCAGCTAAACAATTGCACTAAAAGCAAAAGAAGGAATGATGGTATTTTCAAGACCTCGCCTTAGGATAAACAGGATTACTGTCATTTCCACGCCCTAGTGGAAAGAAAGCATTCATTTGTTTTAATGCACCTCCTAAAAGTGACCCGGAACTAAGAGATTCACTCTTAGCCAATTTAAAGATGCAACACATAGCATACGAAGGCAGGAAACACACAATGCCAAACAAAATTCCCATTGCAATACCAGAGTCATGAATTCATCTACACAGAATGTCTAAGCACGTTGCTAAACGCAGGTTTAAATCCTCTATCCCAGATCAGCAATACAGTTCCAAATCAAAAGAAAGTCTGCCATAAGGCACTAAGCAGTAAGCCTTTCTACCACAGAATGATTGGAAAGAAGCAGAGGCCTAGCGGTTCCCAAGCGAGCCATCCAGATACCTCCTAAAGATCAGCTCATCTTGAGTACCAGAGACGCCAGGACCTGCTGCACTCTGGATCCTGCATTCCACCTACTTCTCTCATTGTACTTTGTATGACACCGCCACTACTGAAGTGTGTAAAAATGTTTGTAACTAAGAAGTAGTATTACTAGGTGAATCGTGCTCCTCACATTCACTGCATTACAACAATAAGTGACTCATTGTAGGAATTATCAGTAACTGTGTTTAGGTAGTTCTTTTCTTTGCCTTGACTTTTGGAATGGAAATCGGGCAATGTTTCTCTAAGGAGAAACTGCCTTCAGCCTGCTTCCAGCTCTCCTCTGATTCTACACTTTGGAAACCAGAGCTTTCTTGAAGTTTCTAGTAACAACCTGAAAAATGTATCTTGAGAAGAAGTAATTTGGGAACAACCAGAAATTGTTTGGGACACATCAACTATAATACACATTCTTTCAGTAAGACCATTGACTTTTAAGAAGTTGCTTTTCTGAATTAAACTAACCTCCAACTTCTGATTTTCTCCAGCAAGAAACACACACAAAAACACACAAGAGACTACAACCATCCAGCTGAATGGAACCAGAGTTCTCGCCAATGCAAATAGTCCCAATCAGTGGGCCCCAAACAGCTAAAATCTTACAGACAGGACACAGATGGAGTAGAAGTAGTTAACTCTGTAAACAGACCACAAATCATCAACTGCTTTGTGTGTCTTTCAGGGGTACTTTTCGTCATCTACAATACAGATGGTAGGAGAAACCCTAAGCTGTAAACTAAGGACAATTTCAGAGGAGTAAGCGTTCACCACTTAAATTGTCATTTCCCCTGTGGTGAAGGGAGGCATTTCTTATCCCACTGTAAGGACTGCCAGTCTGTCACTGCAACAGCCTCCCAAACATCATACAAAAGGAAGGGCTACGCAAATATTTCCTAAGTTGCATCATACAGCAGTCACAAAGACAGATGTTGACCCTCACTGAAAAAGCCACCTAGTTCACTATCCTTCCACCCTCCTCTAAAAGGAAATGAGCAGCTGCAAGCTTCTCATATGGCTCTCTTATAGGCTGGGATCAACAAGGAACTGCAAGGGACATGTCAGAACATGCCATGTAGTGCTCTAGGGCCTATCAAGAAAGAGAAACCAGAAACTGATTGTCAGCACCAACACAGCCAGACAGAAAAACAATCAAATCCTTAGCTGCAATCCAGACAATTCAGAGACTGTTCTCATTCAACAGAGAATGTTCTTTATCCTCAAACAAGAAGCATAGGACTGGCAACTTTTCTAACAGTTAAGTTAAAATAGCTAAGTCAAAGCTTGTCACGCGTGTGTCCCCAACTATTGCCTGAGCAGGACATAAGCACTGTTTGCTCTTGAAGGAACACACAAGTTCCTTTGACATTACTGCTCAGAAAGGAGTCTCAAACGTGGAGCTGAACCATGACGTACAACTCTGCTTCCTGAAGCATGACTCTGCTTAAGAAAGCTGGCAGGTATACACAAATCTTGCCTCCAACAGAAAATGTCTCAGAAAGAGCATAAGAGCAGACTCATGTCTTCCAGCAAACCAGCTAGAACCTTTCTGAACTGCTGTGAGACTTCACATGACCTTTTAGCTTAGTGCTTCCCAGTCTGGCTTGGACACTACCATCACAAGCAAAGGCTGCCAGCCTCTCATTTTCCCCTCATTTTTCTATTCAACATCTTCAACCTCCAAACCCCAGCTCCCAGTTAGCACCCTGATACAAGGCTAGAAGCCCTGCTGGGGCTAAATGCAGGATGCCACGAGTTGGCCCTCAACCATCTTGCCTCACACTCCTCACTTCAGACCTTCTTCTGTGTCTAGAGCCAGCAGCACAGGGACACAGCAACATGAACTTCCTGGAAGTGGCAGAAAGGGCTCCAACTGACTGATTGCTGTCAGACAGGCATCCAGCGTTGACTGACGGCTCTGCCATCCCTAAGAGTAACTCCTGACACACTCCCTCTAGGCAGAACACATGACAGCTTTACAAGCTGTGAGCTTGACAGCAGCTACTGAATTCAAGGACACACACACTGTTGAGGCAATGAAACCCAGCTGAGGGATTTCTAAACTGTTTCTTTTTACAGGCAACGAAGAGATAACAAACCTATGCAAAAAGACTGTGGAATATGACCCAAGCATCGTCTGCTAAAAAAAGGGAGAGGTCCTGCAAGGCTGGAGAACAGGATGAAGCACAGGCCCAGTAACCACCCTATGGCCAAACTGCCCCTAGCTGTACAGGTCAAGTGAGGCTATAGCTATGCCTCTGGCACTCCACTCACCTCCAACCATCTCTACCCACTTTACCTATGTGCAACACTCTTGCCAAGGGCCTGAGCTACAACCAGAAGTTGTCAAGGAAAGGAGAATGTGGCACCTTTGGCAAAAACGCAGAGCCCATAGAATTGAGTGAAGATTAATATATAAACAATCCCTCACGTTTTGGAGAACTCAAAACAGTTTCCCACATGATCTTGCTTCTCTGCACGATCAGGTGTTTTTCATACCCCTGCCCACATCTTAGTTTGCATACTTTGTAACAGTTTGTTCCCTATTGCTTATCATGGTGAACCATGTATAAAGCATACAAAATCATGACACTGGAAGACAGCCTTTGGATCTCCCCGCAGCTGACCCAAAACCTCCCCAGTACGCATGCTCTCACCCCACACCTCACTGCCCTTCAGTATCTACCTCACAACAGTTGCATTGACAAGACAGGCTGTATAACCCTTCCTACCCTAACTTACTTTGCCCAGAATTTGTGCAACCTTACACATCCCAATTTACCCTTACCTACGCTAACAAAGGCCTCCCCAGCTCAAATACTGATTAGTCATAGGCTAACACATTGGTTGCTTAGAATATATGTGACTGTAGATCGTATCTGCTACAGCTTGCTCAGAATATGTTTAATAAGATGTTTTGGTGCACCCAATCTGTGTCAGTGGAGTGTGACATAGTCACTGTCTTCTCACTGGGCAAAACATACCAGGGAACAGGGTGGGACAAAGACCTAGATTTGAAATCCATCTGCAGTTTCCTCACTGCTCTCCTATCTGATGAGCGCTCTTGTGAAATTAAAGAAACATCCTCCTGGGCTTTTGTTCTTCTCAAAGAATCTTTCACATGTCCAAAGTTACAGCTTGACTTATCTTAGCACCATGTTACCTTAACCAAATTTCCTTGTCCAGTCCATACCACCCTCAAAAGCATCTGTGGCAAAGTGGCTCAGAGAAAGGAATTTTGAGATAGCAGGAACCAGCACCACCAGTCAGCAGTCACACCAAGCATGTTGCACTGCCAAGCCACAACCTTTGCAAAGCCCACTCAGATCCTTCCTCCTGCCAGCTCCCCTCCCAGCTATCATGGCTCCAGCCTCCCATGAACTCAGTCACTGCAGGCTTGAAATATTTTTCTTCTCTCTTTTCGGCTTTTATCCCGCTACAATAATAATGAAGGGTCTGGAGAGCAAAGTGTACATGAGGAGCAGCTGAGGTGCCTGTGTTTGCTCAGCACACAGCAGAGGAGCTGAGGGGAGGCCTGACGGCGGCTGCAGCTCCTCCCAGGGAGCGGAGGGGCAGCGCTGAGCTCTGCTCTGTGTGACAGCGACAGGGAACGGCGTGGAGCTGCGTCAGGGGAGGGCAGCTGGGGGTCAGGGAAAGGGGCTGCACCACAGGGCGGTGGGCGGGGAACGGGATGCACAGGGCTGTGGGCACGGCCACCAGTGCTGGAGTTCAACACTCTCAGACACTGGGTTTGATTTTGGGTGGTGCTGCGTGGAGCCAGGGGTTGGACTCTATGATCCTTATAGACCTCTTTCAACTTGAGATGTTCTGAGATTCCCCTTACACTCACAGCAGGATGAAGACGTACTGCAGGAAGTACAGTCCTACCTTTAGTATATACTTCTCACTGATACACCTGTTTAGTGTATGTAATTCCTTGAGGTATTCGGAAAGTATTTCCTTGCCCAGTGAGTTTGATCAAAAGAATAAAAATACCTGAGCTGATCTACTGAGGAATGTAACTTAAGCTCAACATGCTCTCATTTAAAACTAACCCATTTAATGGCACTAATTAGCAGGCAATGCCTTACCTTTGTAGAAAAACAGATTACAATGTGAACTTGGAAGAGACTGACCAAAGTAAGCCTGCATCACATTTTTTTGACATAAATTACTTATGTCAGTCTCAAAAGAATCAGGATCAGCAGGACATAATAAGTGACTGTCCTCTTCTACTTTGCTCTCATAGGACCCTACCCAGAGTACCGTGTTCAGCTCTGTGGTCCCAGTACCAGGAGAACCTGGAGCTCTTGGAGCAGGTCCAGAGAAGCACTGCTCCTAAGGAGACAAGCTGAGCTTATACAGCCTGGAAAAGAGAAATCTCTGGGGAGACTTCATCGCGGCCTTCCAGTACCTAGAGGGGCCTACAGGAAAAATGGGGACTGACTCCCCATCAGGGAGCACAGTGATAGGACAAAGGATGATAGCTTTAAAATAAAAGGAAGCAAGTTTAGATTAGATGTGACAAGGAAATCCTTGACTCAGAGGGCAGCAAGGTGCTGGCACAGCTGCCCAGAGAAGCTGTGGTGTCCCATCCCTGGAAGCACTCGAGACCAGGTTGGATGGGGCCCTGGGCAGCTGAGTTGGTGGGGGGCAGCCCTGCCCACGGCAGGCAGCTGGAATGTATTGACTAGCCTTTTCTATAACACACTGAATGAAAGGTCTTTAACATACATCTATTACAGAGCCTTAAATTTCACCGTAATATCCCCAGCCAGTTCTCCTTACTGAGTCCTAAGGAGATGTCAGAAGCATGTAAAAATTAATGCTTTCATTGTCTTAATATTTAAGCCTAAGAAAAACAAAACAGAAAAACCACACAGCTTCCTGCCTATTGAATGCCATCCAACAGGCCTCAACTGTAGTAACAGAGATGTCTGCTGTTTAATCTTACGTCACAAAAGCAGAAAGTGAAAGA
This sequence comes from Lagopus leucura, assembly GCF_019238085.1. Lineage (NCBI taxonomy): Eukaryota > Metazoa > Chordata > Aves > Galliformes > Phasianidae > Lagopus > Lagopus leucura. Next base: position 60,159,243 of record NW_024962262.1, read on the forward strand.
AATGCCTTATTTACTCAAAAGCCTTGTAGAATCAGCAACATCACACACAGGTGCTGCTGCCAAGAACCTGGACAACCAGAGCTGTGCTCACCGGTGAGACCAGCCCTTCTGGAAGGCTCCTGGGATGTTTCCTCCTTCCCTGCAGAGCCCACTTCCACTCAGGACAGAAAGAGAACCCAGCCTGTGTTGTCTCCCAACAGGTGAACGCCCACAAGGCCCATCTCATTACGCCATAGGTGGAGGGAAAGTTGGTGCGAGAGCTCTTACAAAAGTCCTGGCAGAAATACCAGTTATTTTGCTAGCAGCAGATGTGGAGGAGTGGAACACACGGGCACTCGCTAAGACAGCTGTTTATCAGTACAATAGGGTGTGCCACTAAAGGAGATTAATTAATTCCGCTCACCTCATCAACACCAACATTAAATTAATACCTAAAAAAAAAATCCTAGCAGTCCTACAGAGTGAAAAGTTGAAAACGAGGGGGAAAATCTTAGTCACTGCATCCTCCATCCCCCTGTGCCCAGCCCCAGATCTGAGACTGCCACAACCCATCTTCTACCACCAGTGCCCTTCCACACCTCTGCCCTCCTCCTCCTCCCCCTGTGCGATTCCTGGAGCCTCTCACACTTGGCCAAACTTTGATGACAGGCTCTGTCTCTCCTCGAGGCCACAAACACGCCAGGTAAGCAGGTAAGGAGAATCTCCCTGCAATCCGAGCAGCCTTTGTTTTAAACCCTTGGGGACCTAAGCTACATTTAGAAGTGACTCAGGACAGCGGTGAGCAATGCAGACACCGTTACCGCCGCTGTTGCTCCCCTCCAACCTACCGGTATGCTGCAGCTTCAGCTGAGGATGAATAACCACGGAACGCAGCACAGCATCGGTCACACCGCTATCAGTTCACTTTCCTTCGGCCCAACCCGAGCTCCGGGGTGCAGGCGCTCGGCCCGGGGACGTTGCCGTGCATCACACGCGGTTATGCAGGCAAACACACGGGGACGGGGGCAGGCACCGTGCGGGCCGCGCAGCCGCCAGCGCAGCGATGCCCGCTGACCTCTCGTCCCCTTCACACCGCGCCGCCGCTACCGGACGGACGGACACCAACGCTTCTCCCCCTCGCGGCCGCCCCGAGGCTGGGCCGTCCCGCGGAACCGCCGCGGTTTTGTCAACCCCCCTGGCGCGGGCCGGGCCCGATAGTGGCACTGACACCGCACAGCGCCCGGCCCGGCCCTCGCCACCCCGCCGGGCCTGCCCAGGCCCCGCCGCACTCACCGCCCGCACAGCCGCCTCCAGAGCCGGAGCCGGAGCCGCCGCCGCCGCCGCCTCGGCCTCCTGCCGCCGCTCCTCCGGCCGCCGCCGCCGCCGCCGCTCCGCCCCGAGCAGGTGCCCGGCGAGGAAGCGGGGCGGGTCCCGGCGGCAGCGCCGGCCGCAGCTGCTCCCCACGGGCGCGGCGGAGAGAAAGGGCGGGCGGCCCGGAAGGGGAGGGACGGGAGGGATGGGGCGGGCGGTGCTCCGCCTCGTTCTCCTCCCCCTCCTCCTCTTGCGGCCGCTCCGCTGATCGATTTGCCGTGGGGCACGGCTCTGGTGCCAGGAAGCTCACCGTGGCCTCACAGGCCCCGGGCTCCGTGACGGAGTTCGTGGAGCCATATTGGCTCCTGTGGTGGGGCCGCACGACCCCGTTCTGATGAAACCTAGATGCACAAGCAGGGAGGTGTCACGGCCATGGCTTGCTTGTTGCTTACTGCAAGGCTCGATCCAGATGCATCCCACGCCTACAGAATTATAGAATTGCTCAGGTTGGAAAAGACTTTAGTCACAGAATGGCCAGGGTTGGAAGGGACTTCAAGGATCATGAATCTCCAACCCCCTGCCACATGCAGGGCCGCCAACCTCCCCATTTAATACTAAACCAGGCTGCCCAGAGCCCCATCCACCTGGCCTTGAACACCTCCAGGGACGGGGTACCCACAACCTCTCTGGGCAGCCTGTTCCAGCACCTCACCACTTTCTCTGTAAAGAACTTCCCCCTGACATCCAACCTAAATCTTCCCTCCCTCAACTTAAAACCACTTCTCCTTGTCCTGCTGTCATCTACCCTTTCGAAGAGTTGATTCCCCTCCTAGTTGTAAGCTCCCTTTAGGTATGGACCTTAAAGATCATCGAGTCCCACCGCAACGTAACCATACTATCCTAACTTACAACCTTCACTTCTCTCTGCTTCTTGCAGTGCCCAAGTGCATGTCCAGCTCTCTGCTTCTCCAGAGATGCAGTCAAGCCCAGGAAGACAAGCACTTTCCTTCCTGGGCTGTCAGGATACACCCCTTGTGTTGGTCACCGGCTGGCCAAACAGGTTTGATGTTGAAGGGAGTGCTTCCTTCAGGAGCCAAACGCATTGGTGCACACATTGGCATACAAGGAAGCCTTTCAAAATGGAATAACTTCTGTGACTGGAAAGCACAAAAATGGATTTAAGACAGTGCAAAACAACATGTAAAACGAGATAGCAACTTTATCTACTTTATGCTGTTCAGCATCTGGGGCTGTTGGTTGAAGGCTGTGAGTACCATTGAGATCAGGTACAGGCACACACATTAGCCTCATTCTAAGCACAGGGTTGCTGTTGGTTTTTTTGTTTTCACACGAGCTGCAGGAAGGTGAGTGATACCTGATACAGCCTCATTACCACCGCACAGGCAGGTGACATCTGATCTGCTGCAGAGCTCGCCAAAACCAAGTCAGCTTGTCAACATTTTTAAAAATGAAACAAGGCCAGAGTCATGTCATGGAGTCTGTCTTATGTCCTCCTGACATTTCTGATCCAGCTCAGCCAAGGTACCATGTTTAACGTCAAACCACAGCCCAGCAGTGTGAAGTTAGATGTTTGCCTTCCCTAGGTAAAGACATTACTTCCTCTCCATAAGCTCCTGATTAGATGTAGCTGAGAGAAGTGGTCCCAATTCCCTCATGTTCCCAGTGCGGACTGCTGACTTTCACAATCCATTAACTTTTGGAATCTGGCTGATATCTTCCTGCCAGCCCCTTACAGGGCCAGAACCTTCAGCAGACATCTTCACCTTGGCAGAATTACTGCTCTTGGGACTGAGGGATCCCTTCACAGCTTCAGTCCTTTATACACCCACTCAAACACAAGGATAGGGGAAGACCTGCTGGAGAGGAGCTCTGTGGAGAAGGACCTGGGGGTCGTGATGGACAGCAGGTTGGCCATGAGACAGAGGTGTGCCCTTGTGGCCAAGAAATCCAGTGGGATCCTGGGATGCATTAAAAATAGCACGGCCAGCAGGTTGAGGGAGGTGATCCTCCCATCTACTCTGCCCTGGTGAGGCCACATTTAGACCTACTGTGTCTCCCTAATTAAAAAAGACAGAGATCTCCTGAGAGTCCAGAGGGTCACAAAGATGATTAAGAGCCTGGAGTATCTCTCGTATGAGGAAAGACTGAGTAACCTGGGACTGTTCAGCCTGGGGAAAAGAAGGCTGAGAGGGGATCTGACAAATGTTTCTAAATATCTCAAGGGAGGCGTGAGAGGCAAATGGAGAAGGCCAGGCTCTTCTCAGTGCTGTGTAGTGATTGGGCAAGGAGTAATGGCCCAAAACTTGAACATAGGAAGTTCCATATTAGCATGTGGAAGAACTTCTTTACAGCAAGGATGATGAAGCACTGGAACAGGTTGCACAGAGAGGCTGTGGAGTCTCCTTCTATGGAGATATTCAAGACCTGTCTGGACACCCACCTGCTTTAGCAGGGGAATGGACTCTATCTCTTGAGGTCCCTTCTAACCCTTGTGATTCTGTGCAAATCACACACTATTCTCATACAAAATAATTTCCTGTATCTTCACCAAAAAAAGCTTGGAAAATCTAATATGAAAGGCATATAGAACTCTTTTTAAAACTAGTAGCCTTCCCAATTAAAAGGGATTGCAGAAGACTTACTGAACCATTTGATACAGAAGTACTGTCACAAGCCGTTAAAACCAACGCCTCCTGCTTCTTTGCCTGTTGGTATTGTTAATAGGATCTCAGGGTGGGTCTTTCCCTTTCCCTGACCCCTAGCTGCCGTTCCCTCGGGCCCTGTCGCTGTCACACAGAGCGGAGCTCAGCGCTGCCCCTCCGCTCCCTGTGAGGAGCTGCAGCCACCGTCAGGCCGCCCCTCAGCTCCTCTGCTCTGCGCTGAGCAAACACAGGGGCCTCAGCCACTCCTCATGCATCCTGTCCTCCAGACCCTTCAACATCTTTGTAGCCATTCTTTGGACACTAATAGATTTATGTCCTCCTTATCTTGTGATGTCCAAAACTGCATACAGTGCTCAAGGTGAGGCTGAACCAGCCAGAGAAATTGAGACTGGAGAAAGTGAGACCAGGAAAACGGGATTAAGATAAAAGGATTTGGTCTTATTCCTAGCTGCAGCTGGTGCAGTGGTTTGCCTGTTTCCTATGAGTAGGGAGGCAATTACTGCCCTGAAACTTACAAGTAAGCAGATGCCTCACTTGAAGCAACAGTGGTTTGAAGGAATAAGTATAGCCAGCCCACCTCTGTGTGCACGTGATAAACTTACATGTCACACACACTAACTGACACTTCACATTTTGTTCAGTTCTGCTCAGATGCTCTGGAGTCAACATGCACTTATCCTGGTCAGTAACATCAGGTGTATCCACCAGGGTCTCTCTGCTGTGACCAGGTAGTCTAAGAAAACATGAAGTTAAACAAACATTACAAATTAAGTTAATACTAAAACTAGTGCCTGTCAGTAGTCCCCCAGCATCATTATTCTCCATCTCTGAAGTGTGAAGACCATGCTATTGCACAAGGCTTGAGAATTACTTCTTATTAAGACTAATTATTTTAATCTATTTTCATGTTTTTTTTTTTTTTTTTTTCTAATTATGTATCATTAGAATAGAAAATAGCTTTCATATCCCTTTAATGTTTAATTTAGTAAACATTCCCTTTGGAAACAGGATGGCTATGGTTTGCATGCTAAATACTTGGAAATTATGGATGGAAGCTAGAATTCAGACAGAAACTGATAGGAGATAGCAGATGGATCTTATCTATCTTTCAAGCAAGCATTTTGTTTTCTACATCAAACATTACTATTGGAGCTAGGCTATACTGAACCATGTTAAGTTACTTTAAAAATAAAAGGAAATGAAAGTTCCTTGATCCCTGATCCTTGATCCTTGAACAAGGCCATATCCAGAAGCATGGACTTTCTGGTTTTGCCAGGCTCACCACTACTTCTGCATACCTTCTCCACCAAGGTGGACTACGTAGATGAAATTAGAAGCTCTTCGCAGGGAGTGGGTCAGCATGGTTACCACACACAACTAATTGTGTGTCTAGACTGAGCCTGCAGATGGTAGTATCTGAAGGAGAAAGCAAATCAGAGTGGTGAGAGCAGCTCATTGCTGACATCTAGGACGAGAGGCTAGGACTTCAAGTTGTACCTGGGGAGGTTCAGATTGGATAGCAGGAAAAATATCTTCTCAAAAAGAGTGGTGAGGCACAGGCTGCCCAGGGAGAGGGTGGTGTCACTAGAGGTGTTCAAGAACCGTGTGGATGTGGCACTGAGGGACCTGGTTAGTGGGCATGGTGTGATGGTCTGGGGGTTGGACTGGATCATCACAGTGGTCTTTTCCAACCTTAATGATTCTGTGGCAGGCAGAGCCATCACAAGGAACTGCTGTCTAAGGGTAATGATAGTTTTATCAGCCACTCTCTCAGTTCCTCATAGGGAGATGTTTCATTTGTACTTCACTAGTTTATTACGCTTGCTGATAAGGCTTGTGTGGCTTCATTAACTTTGATCTCTGCTTTTAGAGGAGTTTCACATTCGCATTTGCTTTTTCACTTCTCATCCACTCCTATCCCTTAGCACAACCATTCCCTTTTTTCTTGCACCGTATCAAAATGTTTTTGCCAAACCACAAATCACATCTGCTGTCTTGAAACAGGAATGAGCTGCCTAAGTCTTTGCAGACATATAACACAGCTTCTGCTTTTAATACAAAAAGAAAGTATTTCTGTCACTCAGTAGAACACAATTAGCCAAACCTCTGAGCCCCCAGTGAAGCAGTGTCAGCTGTTTCTCATTATAAAACCGCGAGACACCCAGTGCTTAGATCAACTCCTGAGGTTACTTGTCAAAATAACTTTAAATCTGAAACACCTCATCCAGACAAGGGAGAATGGTAAACCATAATAAAAAAAGAAGTCCTCTCTGTTGAACAGCATTCTGCAGAACAGCGCTATTTTCTCAGTCAAGGATCGGAGCAACAGATAACAGCTCCCTCTATAATTGAGGAAATAAGTCCCACATCATTTAGCCTTGAAATTTAAGGAAAGCTATAAAGCAATCATTTAATTAAAACCCGCGGGGAAGTGAGAGGCTGATGGATGGAGCATGCCTGCACTCTGATAACATCACCAAATTATTCTCTAAAGAGTCCTTTAGCAAGCCTGCAATCTCCTGACGTATGGATGCCTGCGTTTTACGTGCAAGGTTATCGTGGCTGTCCTGTCACAACCTGCTGAAGCTGTGCCACTGCCGCTAGGCATACGGCCTCTGTCAGCAGGGCTGGGTTTTTGCAACACAGCAGTGAAAACAGTCTCTGCATACAAATTAATGCAAGCATGCGACACAGATGCAGGTAACGGAAGATCCCACTTTCATCCCTAAACAACACTGCCCAAACAAAAAAGTGTAAACTGACCTCATCCAAACTGAGGTTACAAGTGCAATTTTCGAGCTATAAGGAAAGAAATACCGACGCAGCCTTCACACAAGGAAGTCTGTCCAATTCTGGCCAGGACTGTATGGCTTCATCACGCAGCACTTCGTTGCTGCCTCAGATACATTGCTGCAGATATTCCATCTCCAAAACCCTCAGACTTGTTCTTTCTCTGCCAGCCATGGTGCAGGCGGTCTTTGCCAAGGAACTGCAACATCAAACTACTTCCAGCAGGATTTAAGTATTTGAACTGGTAAGAGGTTTAAGTCAAGAAAAGGGAGAGAAAGAAAAGCATGAAAGCTGTTGTTTGACTGATCCCTCGCTCTGGGAAAATTATGAGCAACTCCATAGAATTTATTGGTTTTAAGCCCCCATAGCTCTGTATGTTTACCATACTGATATTTCCAGAAACGTTGCCATCTGTATTTGAAGAGAGAAGTTAGTCTGAAAAAGCTCTGATCATTGTTAATATACGCCTCTATTTCAGTAAAGCTTCTGAGTGAACATCACACACCAATTTCCAGAGTGTTTATTTTGAACCTGCAAATTGCAGTGTTCAGGTACCCACACAGCCCTTTAGTTTTAGAAAATTACTACTCTGGTCTTGAACCATTAGAAGTACTATCAAATGTGTTATTGTACTTCAGCACCACCAACTGCAGAACAAATATGGCAACTGAGGCAAAAACAAGAGCCAAAAATTATTCATGTGGTCAATAAACCATTTTCTTGTAGTTTAGGTAATTATTTTAACAGCCTAAGCATCTTTTCTCTTAGTGTTTCTGCACTGGAACAGGCTGCCTAGGGCAGCGGGCAGTGTTCAAGGGGCATCTGGACAACGCCAATGGTGGTGACAGGGGCAGCTGGAGCAGCCGGCCACTTGAATGAGCTGTATGCTATCGCTAATGAGGCTGGGAGCTAATGAGCAGGGAGTCACTTTTTGAAGTGATGGGAAAGATCTGTGCTCTGCCAGGCAGAGCAGCAGTCTGTATCAGCAACAGCACAATCTGTGCAATCACAGGAGAGCAGATGATCTTCCCCTTCCCTGGTCCTTTATCTGTCTAGATGAAAATGCAGCCTCGGGGTCCAGATCCACCCATTGCTGATGCTGCTCTGTTTGGAAATGAAGGTGCTTGGAAGCCAGGGGGGCTGCTCGAGGCCATTGTGAGGCCTGAGACAAGCTTTGGGTGTCACTTCCCAGAGCAACTCCAAGGAAATTGCTGATCCTAATCAGAGTTACCATGATGCCCCATTACCTTGCGTGTATTATTTATTTGTACATTAGAAACTTGCTAATAGTTATTCTAGAGATTGAAAATAGATCTGGGAAAAGATGGTAGCAGTGTCAGATTCTTCTTGGTGCTTAAGACAGCTGCATTTGCATCACTCCATTGTGCTGCATTAGCAGTATGTATTATTAGCAAACGTTACCTGCTAACCTAACTTTTTGAAGTAATGCAGTTCTCATGTGTTACTCCGAGTTCTGCTTCAGTCACCCCTCATGCCTGGTCTGCAGTTCACTTTCCAAAAGTAACCTGGGGAAAAAAACAAAAATCCTTTCACCCACTTATAACAATCCACTTAAGGATTGTGGGTCCAGTTTGTTTTCTTGCTTCTTCTCACAGTGTGATACACAAATGCTTGACAGCAGAAAAACTCCACCAAGGATATGTGTGAATCCTCAGCAATCATTCACCAGTTTCAGGACCACTGCTAAATGAAAAATGAAGCTCTCTGGGCAGAGCTGAATCACAACAGCAAACATGTGTATTGATGCAGAGAAATTGTATCATCTCAAAGAAAAAGTGGAAGCGAATGAATCCCTCAACAAACAGCACTTGCTTCAGATATTCAACCAATTTTTTAAGACTACACATGAAAGCAAATGTGAAAGGAAACAATGCAAGGTCTTTTGTAAATACTGACTTACCTCGTTCCCTTTAAGCTTAGTAAATAGTTGAGTGGACAGGTCACATCAATGATTTCAGAGCTCATAAGAGCACGATGAACTGTTATAATGGAAAATATTAATATACTTCAAAAATAAAAAAAGTCTTGATATAATTTTTAGTTTTCAAAGTTATGATTTAAAAAAAAAAGGTATTTGCCGAAGGTTTTTCCCAACATTTCAGTAGACTATAAATAGCAGCTCTAAGCAAGTTACTTTCTGAATACTGGTATGTGCATTTAGCTTGAAGAGAACATCGATGTACAAACGCCCTTACAGAACAGACCTCACACACTCAGTAGAACAGCTTCCAATGACCACGGATCCCAAGTTCTCTTTCTCATTTGCCTTCCCACATAATAGCCCAGAGAGCTGAAGCTGAGGCTGCAAGCACCGATAGCATTTAGGATGCCACTGACTGGAAGCCCTCAGCTTACAGCTTTTCTGCTGATGGTGTACATTTCTCCTACGTACTGACAAGAGCTCAGAAAGCAAATCAGCGCACGGCAAAGGAAGCAACATGAAATATTTGAAGGCTCTGAAAACCACTCCTTCATTCACTATCGCTCATTTCTTCAGAAGACATCACAGAATAAGTTAACACACAGCTGCCTTTAAATCTGTCTTACTAGGAGTAAAAAAAGCTAAGAAACAACAGTTAGATTCATAAATGAAAATGTATTTCACCTTTGTACATGCTATACAGGTCATGCAAATAAAGAAATCTACATGTTATACAATGACACCATAATAAAATATCATGTGACATTTGTCAAACACAATGCACCACAGCAAAACAAACAGTTTGGTTTGGTTTTGTTGTTTTTTTTTATTTAAGAAATAAATGTAGGACTAAATTGGAAGACACGGTACCATGCTACAGCTTACTGCACAGTCAAAGGAAATTACTTTTCTGAAGTACACCAATATAAACAGCCAGATTGCTGTAGGAATGCTTTCTTTGTACATTGCACGTGATTCTATTGGTTACTTCCCCATTGCCGGCTTCAAGGAGCACAAGAACGGGCCTACAACCGAGCTCAAGATAACACTTGGAACTCCCCTATGTGTAAAAAGAAAAATAACCAAACAAGCCCAGTTTTCACTTCTTTTTTTGATGTTAGTTTCCAAAGAGAGCAGTATTTGTAATTTATTTTTATAAGGAACTGGAGAAAAGTGTCCTCAAAGCAGCACATCATCTAGCATATAGTTATCGTAGGTTACCAACAGAAATGAAGTTAACACCGTATGGCACGTAATGTCTACACATGATATAGCTCGATGTGGATTTTCCCATACAGATGCTTATAGGATATTAAGTAGGCTAGCAGTGCTCGCTGTGTGTCTCCCAGCCTTTGTATTTCTGCTGCAACTTTCATATGTTATTTTGCTGCCGACTGTATCTTGTTTTGTTGAGCCTGTAAGGAAGACAAAACACTTCTGCACATGACAGAAAGCCTGCTGGTATTAACCAAGTGCCTGCATCTCCAAAGGTTACCATGTTACCTGACCCCCCGACATACTCACTTGCATCTACTACAGTTATACTATAATATATTAGGGATTATACTCGGCATTGTGCCTGCATTGTTTACAGGTGTTACACAGGTATGTTTTAAACACATAATTCATAATCACTCCAGGACTATTAATATTAACCAGTAAGTGCCACCAGTGACTAAAACTGTCAACATCACCATTACAAGGTAACTCCACACTCCGCAGTCAGTAAGAAGGTTCTTTCACTCGCAGTAATTATCCAGTTTTAAGCCTTTTTAGCTATAGCTTTGAATTATATGCCTGCATCAAAGTTGCCAATAATTCCTTATTAAAAACAAAAAAAAGAAGATAGGCACAGAACCAAAGTACAGCGTAGTATTTTTCAGTGCACTGTGGGCAAACTTCATCGCTATTTACAATAAAAAGATGGCTAAATGGACACATGATAAAATTAAGGAGCAATGATCTTAAAATTAAATGCACAAGGAAAATCACAGTGAAGTGTTCAGATGTATTTTAAATTAAAAGAAAAAAAATAAGTGCTTTGCTAGCAGCTAAAGCTCAAATTCTAATGCATACTCAGTCTTCCCTGAAACCATCGAGGTTCTAGATCACTGTTTTCCACCGAAAGTAGCCAGTTAGTCAACATATTCCCTGGGAAGACAAAGTTTTATTCAGCTCTGATTATTTGAAATCCAGTGTTCAGGACTGCAGAAGCTTTTTCAAGTGACAATTTCATGTTTTACCGCCAGCAGTGTCACAAAGTGACATATGTCCTCCACAGATTGCTACCTCTGTCAATTGAAAAAATAAGAGAAGAAAATCAAGTCAGCTATGCAAGTTAGATGACCTCAAGTTGGTAGTCTAGAAAACACAATAAAATCAACTACAGCAACGTACTTTGAAAATATCATTGAAGGTTACTTACCTTCCCCCTACTCCTCCCCATCATATTGTTTCTCAGCTTTCCAGAAGCATTTCTACACTATGCTGCAAGTTCCTACAGCAGCAGAAGAGAGTGACCAGCTGCAATAACCATCATTTTCTAGTTTGGCTCCACTTCTAGCTGTTTTCTTTATGTTAATGTACTGTTATAGCAACAGCATTTTACTACTGAAGAAAATGAGCAGCTCACTACTCGCTGAGCACAGGAAGAAAGTGTTTCAATTGACCAGATACATTCAATTGCTGATAGCTCAGTAATGCATACAAAAGAAGAACTCTCCAGTTCTGGAGAGCCTGGACCAGCCCTGCAGAGAAGAATTTGTGGGACCTGATGGACAAAAAGCTGGACATGATCCAGCAATGTGCTCTTGCAGCCCAGAAGGCCAAGAGTATCCAAAAAGAGGGGTGGCAGCAGGGAGATGGAGGCAATTGTCCCCCTCTACTCTGTCCTTGTGAGGCCCCATCTGGAGTACTGCATCCAAATCCAGGGCCCTCAAAACAAAAAAGATGCAAAGCTGTTGGAACGGGTCCAGAGGAGGGCCACAGGGATGATCAGAGGGCTAGAGCACCTCTCCTATGAAGAAAAGCTGAGGGAGTTGGCCTTGTTCAGCCTGGAGATGAGACGGCTGCAACAAGGCCTTCCTGTACTTGAGGGGAACTTACAAAACAGGAGGGAGAATGATTTTTTACACAGGTAGATAGTGACAAAACAAGGGGCAATGGCTTTAAACTGAAAGAGGGAAAATTCAGCTTAGATATGAGGGGGAAATGCTTTCGTCAAAAGGCAGCGAGGCGCTGGCACAGCTGCCCAGAGAAACTGTAGTGCCCCATCCCTGGAGGCGCTCAAGGCCAGGTTGGATGGGGCCCTGGGCAGCTGAGCTGGTGGGGGACAGCCCTGCCCACAGCAGGGGCTGGGGGGGTTCTGAGGTCTCTTCCAACCCGAGCCATTCCATGATTCTATGATATGATGGCCATTTAAAAAGAGCTGTAAATGTAAAAAGTCATGCTACATTTAAATATCTAAGAGATCATATGTGAAAAGAATTAGAAAGCTGCTGTTTAGAACTGCTGTATTATTCTGGGAAGCTCATGAGTAATCACACAATTTATCACATCTAAAGACATTTATCGCACTACTGTACCTTTATGTGTCCTGCCGAAAAGCGAGGCTGTCAACAGATTGAATTAAGCGTATTTTCCTGTCCTGGGCTGTTAAATCCCTCAATCAAGTTTTTGTTACAGTCATCAATGCTAATAGTATCACTGGACGTCTTGGAATAAGTAGGTGGGCCTGTGAAATCCAAGAGATCTTCAAGAGCCTTGGCATTGCTTGTCCCATTTTGGTCGAAAGAAACACCAGGCATGAGTTCATTCATGGGTGAATATTCAGGGATGGAGATAAGTTCTTCTTTTGAAACAGGGCTATAAAAAGATATATAAAAAGAAGATGCAGAATAACAGCTGTGTAGATTTTCATTAACCAACAAATTTATCTTCTGACCATTCAAGAAATACTACCTTAGAGCTAAGTGCAGTGAGCTTTTTACCTGGAACATGTCCCAAATCAAGCAAAAAATAATAATAATAAAAAAATTACTCTGTTTAGGATGAAAGATCATACTTAATCTATATTTCTTAAAAATTAAGATTTGTGGTTCCTCTGTGACATGAACATTCATCTCCTAAAGCCCACATTTCTAATAGTTTACTGAACTGAATTTACTGACACCACTCAGCATCTGCACCTTTCCATTATCTAAAGACGTAACTGCACCTTACAAATTACTGTTCCGAACCTGCAATCAAATACTTACAGCCCTTGTATTTCACAATTTAAATAAAAATCTACTTCTTAATACTTTATAACGTACTTCAGCCACAGAAATCCAGAATTTAAGAAGCACTGCAACCAGCTGATGCTTTGCAGAGACTATAAAGACAAGCATGTTTCAGTTTGGAGAAGAAAAGTCAGAGGGAGAATTTTGCTAATATTTCTATGACCATATGGTGAGAGCACGACTGCTGTGCATCAACTCCATTAACACTGAACACTGGTGATGCACAGTGACACTAGTAAGAGATGGGGGTTAACAAAGATCAAAGAATATCATTTACCTCAGGGGGGCTAAGCTGTAGAATCTGCTGTCAGATGAGGTTGTGGAAGCAAATAATATCAGCAGGTTGAAAAAGGAGTTAGATAAACTCATGGGAAATAGGTCAATCAGCAGATATTAGTCAGAGCAAGGTGGACTTCCACCTTCCAATATCCATAACAAAATACTTCTGTGCGGTTTTGGAACGCACTAAATTCAGGTTCCCTCACCAACCACTTTTTCCCATTGATGCTCAAAACAGAACAGTGGTCTAAAAGAACTTTTGGTCTGTCCTGGTAATGCCCTTCTCATGTATTTATGTTTATGCATCTTTACTGAAATACTTACACACTGTGAGAAGCTAATAAGTTAATTTGGCTTGTTAATTCAAGAAATATAGTATAAAAATTCCATGCTTAAAATTCTGAGCTAACTTTCCCATAGCAGCCTTAAATCACCTATTTCCTTCTTACCCACAGATCCTTCCACCAAAATGCAACAGTGTTTAATGCATAGGATGTTACTGATATCCATAGACTTATTCCAGTTAAACACTTACAATTTTTAGAGCCTAATTTCCTTTATTCTGTAGGGATAAGCGTGAAGAAAAAAGCTTGTGCATCGTAGCCATGCAGTCTTGGGACAAATAAAAAATAAATGGTGGCATCTGAACAATACAGTAGCTACATCTGTACAATATCTACAGATGCTGTTTTCACACAGTATGGCATTTTGTATTTTAAGAATTATTTGAAAGGCTTGGACACATTTGTATAGAACCTGTAAGTAAGAACAGTAGGAAGACTTTTTAAGTTCCCCTGCTCCTAAATACATGGAAGTGGGAGGAAGTTCAGGCTCTTGTCCAAAACAACCGCATCTTTGCATCTTAACAGATTTAGAACATACCACCACTGGCACCACATTGTTCCCCACACTGTGAGGCTGGGGAGAAGGAATACCAGCAAACTAAAAGGGAAACCTCATGTCCCTAGTATAAATTTCATTATTTCTATTGGTAGTTACAGTACCTTACATCCATAGACTGAACCTCATCTGCTGAATCTTCCATGCTGTTAGATTTCCCATCTACAGCTTCCAGCTGAACAAGTCCTGGAACTGACTTCAGTCCATTAGCAACTACATCTTGAGAAGGTACTACAGAAGCAGTACTCTCTAAGCTCTTACTTTTCAGGCAAGTTGCCAGCCCATTGATCTCTATAAAAAATAGGATAGCAATTATGACAGTAGTGATATCTTTATTTAATCATTTTTCAAACATCAGAAATGCTTTTAAATTACAGAGTAAAAAGGAAGACTGACAATGACTGACTCAGTTTCATCTTTGACTCACTGTATTACACTTGAAATCCTCCTTTCCTCTCTAAAATTGTGCTTTATGCTCCATCTTTTGAATTTAATGAAACAGGAAGAGGATATACCATCTTTTTTGTCATGTGCTAAAAGCCTTAACACCTGGGGAAGTAACCAAGCTATAGACAAATGCTGCAGATACATATATATTTTTAACTCATGCTTAAAATACATATGCTGCTTTCATCAAGTCAAATTAAATCTTATTTTCATCACGTGAGATTTAGAACAATGCTATAAAAAGCTTGCAAGCTTGACTGTGAGCCAAAGAAAATTCTGCCCACAAAACTCAAATGCAGGTTGCAGCAGGCAAACCAATTAGCAGACTGGAACTTCTCATTTATAGAAATGCTATGTCAGGTACTAAATGGAGGACAATCATTCTTCTGCTTACGTGGCAAAACAAAGTCTCTCACTGAGACTCTCACTCAGTCTCCAGGGTCCAATATTTGTGACTGACACAAACCTAGCTAATCTTTTTCAGAGAAAACCGAAGAGCACAGTGCTCTACCTGAGGAAAACTCTGAAAGGAACTAGTTATGAAAACAGGTAAGAAAAATATAGTTAGTTTTACCTGGCTGGTTAAGAACAAGGGCTTTTGGTTGCTTTTCCACATTCAAAGTTGATGGTATCTCCAGTTTTGGCTCTTCCTTCTGCAGTCAAGTAACAAATCAAGTATATTAGACAAAGTAGTGTAAACTTCATGGAACCGACTGTGCTCAAAATGTATGGCATTGCTCAGGGCCACAGGGTGGTCAAAGTTCATCAACAGCAGTGGAGGATTTTTTTTCATTTAATATTAGGCAGAGGATTTTCTATTATTATATTTTAACTTGAAAAAGAAAACAGTCTGTGGAAGTAACTGAAGGAATAGTTTTTTAATAGAAAACTTACACTATAAGTGAAATCTTAACTGTCCATCACTTCCTAGCTGGAAATAACTGCCTTGTTCTTTGGCTGGTACAAAGCAGAGATATCACAGCAGCAAACACTGCTGGGTGTAAACAGTACCTAAGTACACCTATGATAATGGAAAATGCTCAGGTTTAATTTTCACATGTGAGTTATTAAAGTAAAGACAACACAAATCCTACACCACGCACAATTTCATACCTTTATTTCTGGAGTTTCACTCCTCCTTGTTCTCTTCATTATTTCATCAATTCTCTAGAAATCGAAATAAATTGGAGGATGAGAAGGCAGGCAAAACATTTAACACTGGACTGATAAAGAAGAGAAAAAAAAAAAAAAAAATCAACAGAAGTCTTGTCACAACCTCATCCTCACCTGTCCTCAAAAAGGGAAAATAAATAAGAAAGATTAACGTAACAGAAGAAAACAGCTGGAAGCTGGCTTGCAGCATCAGGGTACAAAACATGACCTTCTCACTAGATGCAATTTACAGACAAACATTTTAAAAAGACGTTGGCAGTTTTGAGTTGTGCTCAGCTTTGGAACAAGACATTAAAAAAAAACCAAAAACAAAAAAACAAAAACAGTCATTACTTTCATCTAGCTGCCTTTTCTATTTCCAAACAGCTGCTTTGAAAAACAGGTTTTTTTGGAATGGAGGAGTAGAATGAACTATCTGAAATCACTCTTTGCTGGAATTCTGCAAAGTGTTACCCTAAAATCCTTTATTTTTCTTCTTTGTTCATTAGAAAACAGCAACAAGAAGCTTTTCCAGTAAGCTCTGCTTCTTTGCACTACCGTGAAATATTTCACATGTAAAGACATTTTGCTTCTGTATTGCAATCTACAACAGCAACATGTTTCCAGCTCAGTGGTAAACAGTTAAAAATAACACATTAGAATAACATATATGGAAGGACCTTCTATAACTAGAAAGAAGCTCAGCAGCTCTGCAGCTGTTCTCTCTTGACACAGAGCTGTAGGTAAAGCTATGCAGTTCCAGCCATTTCCTTGTGCAGAAATTGTGGTAGACAGCCCTGCTGCCTCTGCACAGTGTAACCAGAGACAAGCCAGGTGGGAGGAAACCTGTTTGTTAATCTCATTAACTTCCTAAATTAAAAACGCTGGACTTCTGTTGAGTAAGTTTTAAAACAAAGTCACTCATGTTCCTCAAGAGCCTGTGATGTCCTGGGTTGGGTGGCAATGCACGTTTGCCTTGCCGTGCCATTCTCTATTTGTCTTAGGCGTTTAACCTTGTGGGTGCATGCTAATCCTTTGTTTGTTCACTGCTTAGCACAAAGTCATTTGCCTTAGGCAGTTCCACTTTGTTACAAATGCTGATGTAGATGTCCCCCAAACTTGCAAGAAGCAAAATTAATCATAAATATCAGTTTGTAATCCCCTCAGATTATTATTTCTGGATACTACTAGGTACTCTCTGGGTTATATATTTAAACAAGAAATGAAATCATTATCTTAAATGAGACACAAATATCCACCTTCTTCCGCTCCAGTCTTTCTTGCTCAATTTGCTGCATGATTTGCTCCCTTTCAAGACGAAGTTGCTCAGCTGCCTCACGGGCTTTGATTTCTGCTTCTTCCCTCTAATCAGAATGCATAAAATACAATAAGTCCATTATTTATTTCAGGTTAATTACTATATAGAATAAATTCTTTATTTATATGTATACGTAAATATATGTATACATATACATTTGTGTTTGAAATGATACCTGTTTCTCAAGTTTGGCTTGGAGCTCTTTTTCTTGCTTTTCTTTCAGCATTTGTTCTTCCTCAGCTCTCCTCTTGGCTTCCTCTTCTGCCTTTTTCCTAGCTGCTTCTTCTTCACGTCTTCTTTCCTCCTCTTTCTTAAGAGCCTCTTCTTCAAGACGAAGTCTTTCTTCTTCTGCCTTTCTCTTCTGTTCTTCTCTTTCAAGCCTGCAAAAAGAAAAAATACTGGTATGTTTAAAAGGTTTCATCTTGTTTAGCATGAATCCTACTGTACATACGATATACAATGAGCATTAAGTAATCATGCATCAGTGCACATTTTCATGAATATAACTAAGAGGTTGAGAACATGCCCAGAATTCAGGTTAATATCAAAGTTTTATTCCAGTGTTTTCCTTATTGTATAAAATACCTCATAGAAATTATACTTTTCCTTAGGAAAACAAAAACAAAACAAAAATTTCCAATGTGATCTCCAATAGGATATAAATAATGCCTGTAAGCTTCAATAAAAAAATTAAAAAATCGTTTTTCCTCTGTACTTAATTCCCAGAATACTGGAATATATAAACAAAGATATACTCCTGTGCTTCCTTTCAGTTGAAGATAAACAGATTGGACAAGTAGCAGCAAATAGAATCCACAAAACACAGCAATGTGCTCAAAAGAGTGGGTCTATCTATTCCACCTGTGCTGTACATAGGCCTATTCAGGGACAGCTTATTCACTCTCAGATTCAAGAGCTGTTTTGACAACTGATCATTGTTGCAGTTGCAGATGTGGGAAATACTTCCATCAGGTTAAGCTTTCAGACACTTCTGATTTTTTTCCCCCCACATTCTCAGTAAGAACAGACACAGTCCCAATTTAGACATGCATAGTCAGTGCTTTAATATTAGGGAATGAAGCCATGAACTGTTTACATATGCCACTAGTGCTGAATATGAAGAACAACCCAAAGGCTTGCTCCTGAAACAGAGCCAGAAATTCACTGTTTAGACACAGCAACTTTCAGTGTGCCCACACTCCTAAAGCCCTCACCTGCCTGTGACAGGGTTGGGCAGGGAGAAAAACTTCAGGGTAATGTTTTGAATAATACAAGCCTTGCAGTTCACGGCATATATGCTGGTACTTATATGTGAACTGGTAAAACTAAAACTACCTCATACACTTTTACAAAGTACTGCAAACTGCAGAGTGGACATACCTAACTCTCTGGATGGGTTATAGTTTCTTCAGGCTTCTTGAAAGGGCACAATTATTATTTTCAAACTTCCCTAGTCATAAGGACTGCCAATGACACTAATGAATTACAAATACAAAATAAATTAATATTTAAATGTAAGCTCTTGTATTGATTCTAAAAATGCCATTTTGAAGCTTCTTCAGTGATACAGGTTATATTATTAGCTAATAACTTTCACAAATCAATGGAGATACCTCTCCCGTTCTTCTCGCTCCTGTCTCTCCCTCTCCTCTTGTTCCTTTTGGAGGCGGGCCTGTCGTCTTTTTTCAGCTAGAATTTTTGAAGCTTCTTCTGCATCAGTTGTTCCTGCTGTGATCTTTCCTAAGAGAAGATGACCAAGGATGGAAAGTTGGAGAAGAAGCTGTGAAAGTGTCCAGCGCTTACTCACTGGCACAGTGGCTACAACGAGCCTGGTTCATGCTGTTATGCCCCTTCCACTTCTCAAATGCATATATCAGCATTTTCAGCAGACGGAACATGGCATAGGTGAGGGCATCCCTGCATTTCAACATTTTCAAATTCTCATTAACTGACATTTTTCACTGATAACCCAGGTAAAAACCATAATAGCTGCTTCCGCTATGTACTTTCACACATTCTCATAAATCCATGGCCAAGGAGATTCACAAAAACAGTTCATCGCTGTTTGAAATCCTCACGGGCCCACAATACTTCATAATGTGTTCTCTTACAAAAGCTCACCTTCACTACTTTCTGGCTTTCCTGCAGCAGGCACATGCTTTTCAGAAGCCACCTGGCCTGCTTCTTCAGTGCGTGCTCCTGGGGATTTTTGATGACTGACGTTTTCTTTCTCCTTATCTGCCTTCTTTTTAGGAGTTTCCTGGTTGAGATTAGAAGTGGCACGATGCTTCACAGGAGAAGCCGGATATTGTTTGGCATTTTTAGGAGACTGAGGATAAGTCTTCGCAACTGTCCTGAGGAGAAATAAAGGGAAAAAAAAAATTGAGTACAGTTTATACATAGTACAACACGGAATCAAGTTCCATCTTTACAAATATCATTCTTCTTCCTTGTGTCTGACTATATTCGAGTATCAGGGACTTTTGTACACTGCTGTGTACCTACCGTGATGTAAGCAATCAGAATCTGAAATGCAGGGAATTGGCAAGCAAGTTCAAATGGTTCAGATGATTACTGACTCACTTAATAAGACCAATAATATCATCCAAGTTGTATGAAAGAAAACAATTGTTTTCATAACAGCCATTCCATAGCCATTCTCTACTCTGCCCATCTCAACATTTAAAACAAAACTACGACCAATTATTACCACATAACAAGGTACCGCCAAGCACTACAAGAGACAGAACCAACCGAACCATTCCACAGTCCATGCCACTGGTTCAGTTGGTGCTTTCATCAGCACCAGAACAGCAGGCTTGAGGCTCAAAGCTGCACTAGTGGTGATGGCAGGGCACATCACCACTACATCACCACAACAGCAGTGCTACTGATCCCTCATTTGGCTCTGCGTACTCTAGATCGAGTGACAACCCTGAAATCAGTTTTGGCACAGTGAAAGGGGAAGAACAGTTGGTAATGTGCAAATATTTTCAGTGAATAAGAGATTACAAGGAAACAAAAAACTACACACAAACACCGTTAAATATTTATATAATACTGGTAACAAGAACTAAATACTTCTAACATTTAGAAGAGCTGGGCTCCATGGCTTAATATTATGGAGGTTAAAGAGATTATGATCTGAAAAAAGTGATTTATGTGAGTCTCATTAGAAGAAACAATCCTACATTAAGGAGAGCATTACACAAGCAGTTCTAACCTTCCTTATGAATATACAATTATGTGTTATTCCTTATCACTTTTTCAATCTGCACAATACACAGTTTCAGATACTACAGCATAATTTCTGGACTCTGGTACACACACTCTGGTAGACCACACACATGAAAAGTATGGACAATGGTCGAAAATTAATGGATGAGTGTGCAAAGCTTTGTTTAAGATTATAGTATTGTGAGGACAGAGACTATTATAACTGGAATATGATTTGCATTACAGAGCAGACAATAAAAATCACAAGTCTTTCAACTCTCTCTTAATTCATGAGCTCAGAAAAATAAAGGGTTCTTTTCCACCATATTAAAAGACGCTGAGATAACAGAATATAGGGCGCTCATTTAAAGGTGCCCAATTTGTGAAGAAGGAAAGGTCTGCAGAGCACTGCACCGCCTGTACTCTCTTGCTCCTGTGCAGAGCCCGTGGCCTGGCAGAACAGCAGCACTCAATTAAATATGAAGTTCAGCTCAGGTATCCTCTGCCCTCAGGCCCAGGGACTGCCTGTAAACTCAGGTTGTTGACACTGCTCCTCCCCTTGCCTTAGCTGTAGGTACACCTCTGCCTTGCATCCCAGTGATCGGGAGGTCCTGATTTGTCCTTCATCCTGAATTACTGTGAAGGCTTCGCTGGCGGTGAGAGAAGTTGGTAACACCGGCTGGTGTTAGTCTAGCCTGTCTTTAGTTTTCTCTTTGGGATACAGATGGATTCCCAAACCCTTCTAAACGCAGAGGCACAGATTTCACAGTCCCTACCTATACGCATACATATAGGTCTCACATGTGCGCTTCACCATCATATAATTTCCTTTCATAAAAATATAACACGTAAACAGAAAGCAACAGCTTTTTTCATCCCTCTCCAGGCACAAAGAATACTTCTTGCCAATCAGACAGGTTCTCAAAGCATAGTTCCTTCTTGTGGCCCTTTCACATTCCTGACTTTACCACATATTTCCTACGTTGCTTTTTACTTAACTTGCTGTGACAGGAAGAGCAAAATAGTCATAACTAAGGCTGACTCATTTTCAGTAGTAGCACAGACATAATCGTTCTCTAATAAAGACACGACAATCAAATTAAAGAAGCTGGTAGGAAGGAATCTAGCCATGACAGCTGTGAATCCTGGACTGCGTAGGAATTAGAGCATTGTACAACTTGCTTGTGGACAAGAAAGGTGCTAGATGCACTGAGTAAAATACCTTTGAAATTTAAGACCTACAAGATTTTTTTCCTACGGCTCTTTGGCAATAAGAACAAGTATGACTTTACTCATTTTAAAGCAACTAAAAGGGAGAAGCATTCAAAGTCAATTTACTACAAGGACAGCAGCAGTGAAGCATGAAGAGTTAAAAGCAGAGAATGCCCATTAGGAATAAAAATCTTTTTTCCTTCAGAAATTTTATACCATTTACTCAGTGTCGAGTAGAAATTATTAAATGAGCACTGTCTTTCTCCCTTGTATTTAAACCTATTGCCAACTCAGCATCTTTAACATTCCTGAACACGGGTAGAATTGTTACTGGAAGAAGCTTTCATTCTACTGGTATTCAGATTGATGCTACTTTTTATCAGAAGAAACAAACCTGACTTTAAGGCAAATAGACACATGCTTGTACGGGGATCTAGATAGATTTTTAAAGTAGTTTTGCCTATGGATAAAAGGAATGGGATCCAATTATACGCAACAGGAATACAGGAAGCATACATGATGAAGATTAATTAATTAAAGGAGACTCCTCAAAATCCAAAAAGTGACAGCACATCAGCTGTCTGAAAGTTAGCTCCTTTCGGTCACCAGATTTCACAGGCAGACGCAGAAGCACAGGAAGCCTCTGCCTCCCAGCAAGAAGTCTCAGCTTTCTCCTCTCATCCCCGTGCTGATGGCAGCAGCTGGTAAGGAGCCATTCACATCATGACCCCTAAACACACTGCACAAATCTCTATCGGGTCTAAGGATCCACTGGTGCTTAAATTACAATGGCTTTTTTTTCAATTAAAGAGAGGCAGCAGTAGCCCATACAGCAGAAGAACGTCTTAGGAATAGCAGAAGAGGAGTTCAGACCTTACTTTAGCTAAGCACACAAAGTAAAGTACATGGAGTACAGAACGAGTCAGAGGTCACATCCACTTTTGTCCATAAGCAGCAAGATCAGCATGCTTTCTTCAAAAGCCTGGTACATGACAGGTCATTGGTTACAGCACCTAAGCAGGCTAACTTTAAATTAGAGATAAGCAGCAATGCAATGCTGCATTTCCTCCCCTCCTTACCCCAAATCTGCCTATTAATTGACAAAAGTTCTGCTGGAACCATACAGAGGACTTTCATGTTCTCAAACTTGCTGAGATTGCTCTGATCAAAATGCCATTCCTGGATTCTGACATTTTCGCTCTTTTATCTGTGATATTTTCTCAAAAGCATTTATTTTACTCTCAGTTTTCATCTTTTCTAGCCAGGGACAGATTCATTTCTCTTTTAGATTCCTTAGAGCACAAACTCAGACCAGGTCTATTGAATATTGCTATTTTCTTTCATAGCTGCATTACTACCAGTGTTTTCAAAACCTCCAGTTGGCCCATCCTGTAAATCAGCTGATGAAAAACTCAGATTAATTCAACATTTTATCACTGTTATCTTTCCAATGCAGAACAAAGACTGAGAAAAACAAATGCAGTAGGTGTCAAATAAAAAAATTAAAGATGGGTTAGTGGCGGACATAAAAGCTACTCTGTGAGATACACATGATACACATCTTTCCAATAGGCCAGTTTTTAAACTCTTTAAGATCTGGACATTCTACCATACATACATATTTAATCACTATTCTGTAATTTGATTGCCCACACGTATTTTGAAGACAAAGCAATGTCCCATTGGCTGCAGTGGAACACTGCCCAAAAGAACCAAGTTACAAGTTCAGTTAGTGCAACTGTCAGCAAAGCAGTGTGGCACAAACTGGGAGCTGGAAACAAATGAGGAGGAGCAGAGCTGCATTCCCATCTCCCTTCCCTCTCTCCTTTTTTCTCCACACGTAAGTGAGATAATGGTTCAGCAAAATAACCTACTGTAGAGTCTCGTCAGAGCTTTCCATTTTTATTCACTTATCTGAAGGCACTTAAAACTAAACTCTATTTCTTTGATTCAGTCAAGTTCCATTGATTTCAAAGGGACTATTTACCCAAAGACACGTGAAGGACACAGGCTTTATTGCTTTGCCAATCTATGAGATAGGACACTTACCTAACCCTCTGAGGGATGCTGCAAAAATAAACTGATTAGTGTATGGATCTTTGAAGGTGAAACAATCAGGAGAAAAAAACACACAAAATCCTGATGTTATTGACTAAGTAAAAGCTCTGAAGAACAGAAGCATTTTACACCACCAGTATCCAACAGCAACTGTTTGCAATTTGTTTAATTTTTAAATTAAAGAACATTCCCTATTTTCCCAGCTCCAACCCGCTAACAGCCACCACAGTCAACTGATCTATACTGCATTCAAAGCAATACTTTCACTTTTTCTTTTTTGTGTGGCATTTCCTGACAATATACTTAGATTTTGCCATCGTTTCAATTTCTCCCTTAGCTTATAAGTATTCATACTCCTTATCAAACATATTTCTTTCTCTCTCCTTCTGAGGTGAGCATTTGCTTACACATTTTTCTTGGATATTACAATTTGCACATTTTTATGTATATGTATTTTTTAATTTCCTCTCCTTCTTTCTCACTGAAATTTGTACTTTTACAAACATCTTTATTTATGTACTTATTGCAAATCTAGCCTGCCATCAGTCACTGTCTCTGCTTAGGTTACAGCTTTATAGCCTCGTCTGAGCCTGTTTCAATCACTCCACCATGACAAAGAAAGCTTTCTAATTAATAAACAACGAAACAAGATAGAAAGAAGACATGCAACTACCACTCACAAACCAGGATGATGACTGAAAATAACTAACAATTACAACAATACCAAGCAAACAGGAATGTCAAGCCATACATTTTTAAGAAGAAAAATGCATACAGCCAACTACCACCTAAATCAGCCCACGCTTGATTCTTTACTCAACAGCTTTCAAAATAAGGTGCTACGCTCCTAGGATCACTAACTACTAATGCTAGGATCACTAACTACTATGCTGTTGAATACATATTCTTATTTCTTCCACGTGTAATTGTTAGCCATACAAGGTGCTGGATGGAGAAAGATTAAACTTGGAAAAGACTGTCAGGTTTGCAAAGAGAATGAATATTTTATCTATATACTAAATTGCGTTACAATTATTCTTTAGCCCCACAGTTAATTTTAAAGGAGAAGCTAAGGTGATACAATCTAAAAGAAGGTTCCTACATTTAAATCCATCATCCAGCCAGATCATCATCTCTATACAATATGGAGGTATGATGATCAGGATGCATTTGGATTGATTTTTTTTTTTTTTTTTTTAACTTCTGAGGGAAATTTGAAGAGTGCTATAGCAGAAGTGCTGTTCTGCAATCGGTACCTAACATGGATTTAAACTGTATTTGCTGTAACTCTCATAAGGTCAAAGAGAGTGTTCTAATTGGGCCATGTTAAGATTAAATTCTCAGTAATACATTTGTAGCAGTGGTCAGAATATGATTCTCTTGAGGAGGAGAGGGAGGGAAAAAGGGGATAACTTCCCAGCTTACAGTCGCAGAGAAACCCATAGCAAGCATCCTAATTCCTCCATGCAGCACCTGCTTCTTCCTCTAAAAAGCAGAGTTCTATATTCCTTACATGCATGGAAACATTTTCCTATAAGAAGATTCTCAGAACTTGCCAACTTGCCTGTCTCGTTTAAAAAAAAAAAAAAAAAAAAAAAAAAAGAAAGAAAAAAACTAAATCTTTGCCTAACCTTCTAGGGAAATTAGTTCTATAAATTAAGAGTAGCCATGCCTTTTTCACTGAGCACTAAGCATCTGTTTGGTTATTTGACCACTTATCCTCCTGTCCCATGAGGGGTTGGACTCGATGATCTCTGGAGGTCCCTTCCAACCCCTACAATTCTGTGATTCTGTGATCTCTAGAACAAGCCGTGCCAACATTTTCAGTGACTGCCCACTGCTTCATGCTCAGTAGCCCACTTCCCACCAATCATTTTGTTTTAATTATACCTGTTTCTTGCTATGTCTTTTATGCTGGTTGACTGAACTGAAAAATGCATTCTGAACAGGGAATATCAACAACTTACAGAATAATACCCATCTGTATTGCTTGAACTTTTCTCTGTACATTTTGGAGAGCCTGTTTTATAATGACCTGCTCAAAATTTTAATGACAAAGCTGACTGTGATTATTATTCCATATCGCTACATTATTTACAAAAGTTACACAGTTCAAATGTGATGAATATTACTAGATGTAATATTGAAAGTTTGTACACTTGTGGCCCATAACATGAATCAAGAATTGCCATTTCACAGTTGTACACAAGGGGATGCCTAAAACAGAAAGGGTGCCCTGAGTTAGATTATTTCCCACATTTTGCTTCACACCAGAATTGCACACAAAATCACTTCTCCATTAAATGATTGTGCACACAGAACTAAGGCAAAGAAGGAACACTAGGCTGACTTTTGAAAAAGTTTATCAGAAAGATCAGAATGGTTCAGAATATAACCAGGTTCAAATAAAAAATAATATTTATAATCAGCCAAAGGAGATATTTTCAACATAGGACCCATGAACAGGGTTTGAAAAAAGAAACCACAGACAACAACTGTAGACAACGAGTACCTTACAGAACTTAAGTGCTTGAGTCAGACTTAATATCTTGTTCTAAGAAAGCTGAAGAAGCATTTGTTTAGACCTGCGAGTTGGAAACCATGGCACACACAGTACAGTTCTGACAGTTTGCAAGTGAGGACTGAGAAAAGCAACTCAGTAAGTCAAGTAAGGTCAAATACGCCACAGGTCCACAATCCTGCATAGGGTGGGGTGGGTGGAAGAGGTCTGTAAATGAACAAAGATTAAAACCAATGGTTTAGATCTAGAATCACAGAATGGCCTGGGTTGAAAAGGACCACAATGTTCATCTAGTTTCAACCCTCCTGCTATGTGCAGGGTCGCCAACCACCAGACCAGGCTGCCAAAAGCCACATCCAGCCTGGCTCTGAATGCCTCCAGGGATGGGGCATCCACAGCCTCTCTGGGCAACCTGTTCCAGTGCATCACAAGTTTACTGATGGATACAGGTAGTAATGCCAGCAAAGGCATATTTTAAACACTAAAATTTCTAGTTAGTATTAATGTTTTGTGCATTTGTTCAAAATCTAATAAAACAAATGCATGCTGAAAAAACAAATTTCGAATAAAATTTCACGGTAACTGAATTGCACAGCAATAATTTCAGAAGGACGAGAAAACACTGAATATCTCCAGAAACCTTTAACACAAATTCATGTGTATCTGTTCATCTGTTCCTCTCTTTCTCTGTGTGTAACAAAAATTAACTGGATTTTATACAACCCTACCAAGGAAATTCTTCAGGAGTTTATGCATTCTTTGTAGATAAAAAGAAGCTCAAAGCATATCAGATCACTAATCAGAAAGGCATACTTAGGTGTGGCAGGTGAGGCGGATCTTCTGGACATAGCAGCAGGAGAATCAGACCTTCTGAGAGGAGATCCCATTCCAGATGATGAACCAGGTGTGGTGGGTCGCTTCTCTTTCTTTATTTTCTCAGTCTAGAAACACCAATTATTTTAGTTTATGTAATTAGGAGCAATACTTCAAAATGTATTTGATAACTGTAGTAACAAAATGACATAAGAACAAGTTCACGTAGCATACATTCTCAACAATTTTTTTAACAGCAGCTCACAAGTTAGGAGCATTTTTTCCATACAGATTAAAAATAGGTCACATCTTGCATGGATATAGTAAACAAGGAGTAAATAAAGTCATATCAGTGCATTCCTCTCCAAGAGTTCTTGGTGGAGAGCTGAGGAGAGTATTAGGTGGAGTAATCAAAATCACTTAGATGTTAGTGCACAGCCTCTCAGATACAGCCAATAGTGCAAGCACGCATCCCTCATAAATGCTGCCAGGTGTAACAGCATGAATCATGCAAAACTTCAGCTCCCAGCTCTGGTCCTCTCACTTGCATTCAATTCAGATGGTACAAACCCCCCTACTCTTAGTATTAACTACTGGAAAATACAGGATCTTTTAAAACACTATTTCACAGCCCTAACATAAGTTTTCTATAGCTTATCTTTCATTGTGTAGACTGAGTGAAGGGGAACGACTTGCCTTTACTTTTTCGGGGAATTACAGTGGATCAACGACATGACTTTTACGCAAACAGCATCTAAAATGTCTACAGAGGGAGTTAAGCAATTTGTATAGAAAAGAGGCACTGCCAATAATTTTGGCAAGTTTCCAAAATATGCAAAGCCTCCTAATTAACCAGCAAAACTGGACTGACTTATACAGAAATATTTTGTTTGTCATCCCCCACTCCCAGAAGTTATAGGCGAGCCCAGAAGTATGCACTTCTCAGTTCCCTGAAAATAAAGGTGTTGCTGTTCTAAATGCCCTTGCTTAACGCTGACTTCCAGCAGGAGGAAGATACTGAAATGTTGGAACGCCAGAGCAGAAAAGCAACAGATGCATGCAAGTCTTACTTTCTTACTGCTTCTTACAAAAAGGATACTCATAGAAATAAAGCGACGCAAAGTGAAAGGTAACGACAAGAAGTCCCATCAATTTATCCAGAAGTAAAATCAAGAATGTTCCAAACTGACCTGAGTGACTTCACCTGCAGCCGCCCCTTTCCCAGCATCAGAAGTGGAGGGTGAAGTCGCCTTCTTCCTGTCTGCGCTTCGAGTGGGGGAAGGCTTGTAGGGAGATTTTAGAGGACTAGCTGGTGCTACACGAGGACAGATATGGAATACTAAAGAGTTATAGCACAATAGCAAGAGCAAAAGGGAGCACAGACAGAGGAAGCAAGGGAGAGGAGAAAACAGCATACTTTTACATCAAAATGTTCAAAGGTCATTTTCAAGTTTTCCAATTTTCAAAAAAGATCACATTGTGGAATACATTCATCACCATATTTACTAAAAATGCCTCAACTGAAGGTAACATTGAACAGAGTTGTTTTGTTGTTTGGTTTTTAATCATCTCTAATAATCATTTTCTTATCCGTACACTTTTTGAATCACTTGACTATGACTGCAATTCTTTTCTCTTCTGAAAACTCTCAGCTCCTTTGCATATGACAAAAAGAGAAATCAGATAATTCCAGCTGGATAACTTCTGAACAAATACTGTGAAACTGGAAGGGTAACAGAAGCACAAGAATTGACTTTGTTTGTTTTTTGAAAAAGCTTAAACATGGCAAAGGCTTCTAAGTATCTCAGTTGCTTTTTAAAGTAATAACTCAAATTCTTGAAGAAACCCTAAACTAAATGCTGCTGTAGGTATTTCAGTTATTGTCATTAGGGGTAAATACACTTTGCAGGGCAACACTTTCTGGTTTTTTGTTTTTTTTTTTTTTTTATTTGCAATATGAACAGGATTTAAAAAAAAAAAAAGGGATATTTTACTCCTGCTTTTTTTTTTTGTTGATGTTGTTCATATTGCTAAGATGAAACTTTCACAAACACATAGAACCATCAACAGAACATATGCTTCATTAATAAGATACACAGAAATTGTAATCGTGTGGCAGTGTTTACAGTCCTATTTCAAAATAAGTCAAGAAGGAATACTGACTTTGGAAAAATATTAATTGTACCTAAATTTAAAGGAAATAACTTTTTTTTTTTTTTTTTTTTTTTAAGTTGGGGGCAGTGCTGTAAAATCTCTTAAGATTCAATTTTTGCATGCTTTCAAGTTTAACTGGACCCATGTTTTCCTTTGAATGACTTTCTTGCAATTTGGCAAGTTTGCTCCATTTGAGAAAAATGTTCAGAAACTAGATTGTTGCTTAAGGTAGCTCTACTTCAACCATAAGAAAAACAGTTTTTATTGAACTCTCATAATTCAGGTTTATCTGAATGTCTTGACTTAAAGTTATATTAATAACATGTTGCCTTCAAGAGTCATGAAAGCTAGGATCCTCATTTCTAAACCTACAGAACGTGCAGGAACGGAGCAATTTTGGCCCAAATACAATCACAAGAGCACACTACATGATTATGAAAAGGGAGGATCCTGTTCCATGTTCAGAACACTGCTTCTACTGAAAGAAGTACATATCACGGAAGAAATCCTCCCTCAACCTTTTTGCTGACAACTACTGACAAAACAATCAATTGTCACTCCAATTTCACTTAGGGAAAAGTCAACCTGTAGGCCAAATGGCATCCCTGTTAGACATGCCAGCAGGCTACTTCAAAGACTCTGTGATGAAGAGGGAGATAAGGCTGGGAGTTTACAGGCAAGATGACCAGGGAAGGACAAAGAAAGTCCCTATTGATTTCTTCAACATCAATCAAAAACAACACAGAAAGCAACATCTGTAGGTGGTCCTGGCAATTCACCTCAATGTTTTCAACAAAATATATTGATCTAGATTTGAACTGAGTTTTGCTCAGTTGTAGCAGCACCTGCTCCCTGAACAATAAGTAACCTGAGAATTTTCTCATAGGCAAAGCACTGTGTGGCAACATTTCTGCTTCCTGCACCTACAAGGGAAGTCATTTCAGAGTGGCTCCATAACAATGTCCCTACACACTGCAATGAAGAACACTGCGTAAAGGAAAGCATGCTTACTGCCTAATCCATTTTTAGAAGGCCTCGCAGTGAAAGCACAGATGCAGGACCTGAGTCTACTGCAATCATGACACACAAAAATAGCGGTCATCAAGATGATCAGTTTTGTGCAGTCTAACCACTTTTGTCTGAAAAAAAATTAATGCGTGTCAGTGAAATTCTTGTGTTTTGCTCTGAGAAGTGCCATACGCTGCTCAAAATGAGCTTCAAAATGAGCATATTCAGTTTTCAGCGTATCACTGAAACTGAAACCACTGGGATTTATTAAATCATTTCTTTTTTTTATTATTATTTTAAATTTGAATAACCACTATGTTTCTATGTTATCCTTATTAGGAAACATTCAGAACAAGAAAGACAAGATGATGTGCTTTTTCAATACACTGCTATCAAAAACAGTCTATTTTATGCTACCATATCAATTGTCATTTGATTCACAGTACTCCATTTCTTTAAGTAGCTACTCAAATGCAATCAAAAACATACCTTAATGGTTTCAAAGTGAGTAATTCACATTTTTACCTGGATTATTGTACTGCTCAGAAAGCATTAAGGTACTTCTGCTTCTGGCTAAAGATGACTGTGTGGGAGTCAGCAGTCGAGAAACAATAAAGTTTTCCATTGGACTAAGATGCATGCGGTGAGCTGAAGGATGGGAGCAAATAAAAATAAAATTTAAAATGCAACATAACAAAACTTCATGTTAAAATAACAGAAACAAAATAATGGAATGATTAAATGAAATGAAAGAGTCTCCAAGTGTTTGAGATTTTAAGTATATTTTTCAGATAATCATCATTTCCTTTGAAAAATGGTTTCTGGTTCCTTCATCACTTTAAATTAGTTTTCTACCTGTACAGTAAATATAGTACGGTTAAGCCTATGCTGCATTTTGTTCTTAAAAATAGAATATTCCATTCTGCAAAATGATGGTTTCATGACTCAGCATGAGAAATGTTTGCTTTTTTTACCTTGACAGAAAAGGTGAAACGTTTGGTCTAACAGCACAGCTACTCACCAGTGTGCAAACCATGCTGGAATACATTTAAAATGTGCAGTCTCACTGCATTATATAAACCTTACACAATATGCCTGCATTCCTTTCTACTCCACAGAAGAAGAAGAAAAAAAGCATCAATTATATAAGATATCTATAGATGTTCTTACTGCATGTGAATAAAGCCACCAATTGCAATAATCTCAAAGCTATTGATGAGTTTTCAGTAAGTAGCTCAGAAAGGAAATCAATTTTACTTTCTCTTCAGTTTAGAAATAAGCCTTTACTGTCATTTCCTTCAGTCAGTATTTTTTTCTCAGTTAAGGTGGTGGTGGAAAAAAATACAAATAAAACAAATCAGCAAGGTCCATAAGAGTTTACAGTGGGATAAATTCCCCCGCTCTCTCAATAGTGTTCAGTAACCACTAATCCTGCAAGACAATCATCTTTCGTTGAGCCTCTCAGCATCAGGGTTTCAAATCAAATTAAAGGGCTCTGGTCACCAGATCGAGGTGATCTCCCAAGAGGCTCATGGATGTACTTCTGCCAATGGTGCAGCCTATACCTACTGTCCAGCCATGTCTGCATTGCTAGGAAGATGACAAGCTGTACTATTATGGGAAATGCTGCAGTTACAGCAAGCACAATACTGTTTGCTAGAGTAAAAAACCCCACAGTGTTGACCTAGGCTCTCCAGTGAAGCAGCACAGCCCTGGGACAGACTACTCAACAATTTGATTGTATTTCAGATTAATAATTCAACATACAACCCCTAAATGTTTGATGTCTTTTGAATAATAGACATAAGAGAGTTGCACAGACAGTTGCAGAGAATTGCTTTAAGCAGAAGGAGAGTTTATGCTGGCAGGAGACCAGCATGTTCACTTGCCTCTGTCGGGGGAATGTGTTATTGCCGCTGTGGAGGAGGAGAGGCGCTTACTGATTGGCGATTCCATTTGCTTTGGCAGGTTCATTGTAGAAGCTGAAAGTTTGTCACATGCTGCAGAGAGACGCATTGAAGATATTTGTATTCGGATCACAGTGTTGATAATCAACTCCCAAAAATTAACCTTGCATTTGTGCTCGCGGCCTTGCTGCTGATCACAGCGCTGAATGAGCAAGGCCTGACGTACACGTGTTCCGACTGCCAAAGGACCATTTGGGACACACTCTGGAATGTGACTTTTCTGCTTGCGAATTTTACATTTCAGTTATACAACTGCCTGTGTTTTACAGTGCCACAGGCAAATAACTGAGTATCATGCCTGCTGAACGAAGCCGTTCCAACAGAAAAACAGCACAAGCAGAAAGTTACCTATAATGCCAAACTGCGTACATGGGGGCTCTGATCCTCACTTTCCCTCCTCTACCCGCTGCCTACTTTCAGTCTGGAAAAGCTGGGGTAGACTTCAGGTATTACTCTAATGCAGAAATAAAATAATTAACATTGGTGCATTCACACAAGAGAATTCTCTCACTCTTTTGGTGACTGGTTAGGCTTTTACACTTGAGGAGAAGAAGTAAAAAAAGCCAGCTCTTCGGTGCCACCCCAATTACTTTTTTTTCCCCTGTTATTTATTCTAAAATACTGTTTGACAGCATGTTTGAGCACAATTCCCATTTCCTGCCTTGCCATTTACTCAACAGAATGACATTAAAAATATTATTCAACTATTACTACAGTGCACTGCTCTATGATGAACACTGCATGATGCTCAGAAGCACAGAAAAGACGAGGCTTTGCCCTTTGAATTTGAATTCTGTTTTTTTCAGACACAAAAATACATTCAACTAAAGTCATATACGTGGCTCCACACCTGCAGCCCCCTAAGCCACTTCATTCACTATGACACCCACAAAAACCTCACCTCAGTGGGGTCTGCAGGATTTGCCTCCACCTACTACAGTAAGCAATACAATTCTCTACATTCCCTTTTTTAAAGTACGGGTACAATGCCACTATGCTTGCATCAGATGCAAACCCAAATCTCTTTGAAATGTCTGTACTAATTGTTGCTTGTGCACAATCTGCACAGAGAGAGTAATTCTGTAAGGGCATGGGCCCAAGAACCAATAGGGCGCATTCTGCAGGAGGAATATCCAAGCCCAGCTTCTCCTCCTGGGAGAGGAGGATCCTACCTCTTAAAGCACAGGCTGCATTATGTTTTTAAAATGCCAAGTACATTTGATATCAAAGCTAGAAATCCTACATGCAATTCATTCTTAACCCTGTAATACTCATCTACTTCACAGTCTTTTTAGGAGAATAAAAAATAAATAACAACGAAATGAAAAACACAAAACAAAACACGATTGCCTATACACAAAGTCAACTATTTGAGTTGGTTAATGATACCAGCTTGGCCAAAATCTACTGCAAAAGGCTGAAAACACAGCACAGCTGCTTATACTAAGCTTGCTCGTTTTCAAAATATTGCAGACAAAGGCCCTTGATATGAAAAAAGGGGCTGTTCTAATGAAATACCATCTCCTTAACATATTTTCCTCATAGTGATTTTTTAAGCAGCGCCTGCAGATGTACATTTCAACAGTTATATATTAATACACACACGCAAACACACAAACAAACACAGAGTGCCTACTGATTTAACAAAAATGAGAATCCGTATTGTAGAAGTCTACAGTTAGTGGGAAAAATCATGCAATGCCTCTACTGTGGAATGTGAGGCATGCACTGCTCCACCATGACAAAATTAAAAGCAAATTAAAAAGACACTTGGTCCACATCACTAAGGGTAATGCTGCAGAGCATCAGACTGAAATAATAAGAAAACAGTGGTTAGGAAGGACGAAATCAGTGATGATGAACTACAGTGATTAGAACAGTTATAAACGAGACACGATGGTACTGTGATTCTCTGAAATACCATTGAAGGAATCAGCAGGAGCAGTAGAGGTCACAGGGTCTGGAGGAAGGGTGTTGGCAGCTAAACCTAGAACAGGGGGTGGGGTATTTTCTGATTCACCTACACAGCAGAGAGATCAGAGCAAAAAGAGGTGAAAGAATTACTGAATAAGTTGGGGGAGGTGGAACCAAGCACAAACTGCATCACAAAGACAATCTGGTTTCTTTCTCAATGCATGAAAGACTCCTTTCTTTTTAATCATATATATATTTAATTTCCTGTGAAACAGTTTATCATTTTAGAGTTAAATATATTTACATACCGTTTAAAAAAGAGTAACTGTCGTAGTTTGTCACAACCCAACCACGGATATATTTTCCTATGACTACAGTTTTTTCAAACCTGGCCAATTTAAGTAAATTCCATGATTTAAAACAGAAAACATGCACACTTTTGAAATATAAAAGCAGTACATGACTGATTGTGAAATAAAAATTATCTGTACTGAAGCCAAATCAAAAAGCACAACAGCAAAAAATACATGGGAGGAAAAAAAAAAAAACAACCTCAAAACTATTTTAAACTGCAGATGCTGCATAGCCATGTAGAAATTCTCATCAGGTTTTCAGAAGTACCAAACAATAACAGATCATCTTTTCAAGGTTTGGCCAGCACTTAGCCCTTTGGTGAGCATTAAATTTGCCAACCATGTGCGTGGGAAGACAATGCGGGGGAAGAAAGTAAGGGAGAAAGAGCACAAATTTTGATTTTAGCATCTGTCATCCTCAAAGCAGAATCTGATTAAAACGATCTGCATTCCTGAAGTTAGGAGTGACCTTTCTTCCCAGAAAGTGTTAGAGAGAGGAAGCCTAGCAAGCAATTACAAAGCATCTCGCATCTCTTCACACCCCAAGGCAGCAGCCCCTGCAGTACCACACCAACTACAAAACGCACCATCCTCACTATCTCCACAACCTCATGCATTTTGCACTTCAGGATCTGCAATGCAGGCAGCCTCTTTCACTCACCATCTCTCCCTCCTGAGCCTGCAGCCAGTGCTCCTCCCCACGACCATCGCTTCTGTTTCTGTTCCAGCTGCTGGCTGCGTTCAAGGGACCGACGCATCATGGCTTCTAAACGTTCCTGGTTATAATAGTACAAAAAGAGAGAAACCAAACTGAATCAGTTCTTTCAGGGCTTTTTAATATATATATTTTTAATTATTATTATTTTTTTTTACCTTCTTAAACAATGCTAAAAATAAGCTGTCCCCCTGTTGCTCCACTTAAAATGTTTACAGGAGCTGATTTCCAATAGAATAAAAAAAGACTAAATAAAGAATCTGTCAATGTGTTACCCACCTCCAGATCTGTGTATCCTTTGTCTGCAAGCCACTGAGGTCACTACAGAGGCCTAAGTAAATAACACAGGTTGCATCACTGCCTAGCATCTGCTCCTGCTGGTGAGGCTGCTGCTGCGCTCTGGACTTAATTTGTATAAGAATAATGCTCGACAAGCATTAACTCCTTCTTGTCTATGCAGACCTCAGGATTTCTTCCATCCCTTTCCGAGTACAGCTAAATTGCTGCAATGCCAGTGGCTCCTCCTAGCCACGCAGATAAATGATCACTTCAAACCCAAAGTAGGTTACTTTGCAGGATGGCTTAGTTAATTATTTATTTTTGGGGAAACTCCCTCCTTTCTTACACTGCGTTCTTCGCAGCCTAAGGACCTAAAAGCTTTTTTCTTTTTTTCCCCCTTCTCCTCTTCTTGTGCATTTTTCTTAGTACATGCTCAGATCACCCCATTCAGAGCTATCTTTTTTCCTCCACCCTCATTTCCTCTCCAAGTCATGATGAGTTAGAATTTTCTGATGAGGAAGAACAAAAAGAAGATTCTCTCTCTTGCCAAACACTACCCTACCTTTAACTCACAGATGGGTCTCCAGTTTCATTTCCATCACCTCCTAACTCTCATAGATCTCCGCTTACTTTTCTTCCCATCTCCTGCCTCTACCAGTTTATCTATGGTTAATTGTTGTAGCAAGGATCTCTGCATGCTTCCTCTGTACCCTTCGAGCAGACAAAACCTGGTTCTTCCCCATCCACCATTCCAACACCTTCCTTCTTTCTTTCACATCTGGCAACCTCTGCACCCCCACAGTTCAGCAACCAAATCTCTACCATAAGAGATGAGCCCACTCCTGCTGCCTCCAAACACTGCCCCAATGGTTTTTCACCTCTTTGATCCCCTTAGTATTCTCACACCTGTTACTTACTACCTTTGCTACGTCTTTCCAATTTAGCACAAAATTCCCTCTCTGATCACTTAAAAGCTCTAGCTCACGTAGGCTTCTCACTCCAGAAACACTTCCTGTGATTATATCAGATCCTCTTCCACTGCTACCAATCCCTTGCACCATCTCCAAGATATTTGACAACTCAGCTCAACTACACTGAAAATCTTTCTGCATCTTCTGTCCAGATTATTCCTTCTCATTGGTTCAGGACTTTGGTCTAGTTCTCCCATCCCCCTTCCCTGACAAATTTTAATCCCTAAAATATCAGTCTTTGTTCAAGCATGTCTCCTACAGTCTCTGTGCTGATGGTGAGCCTGCAGTCTCTAATTTTGCTTCTTCAGAAGATCAGACCCAAGCACCAGGCAAGTAACCAAGTAACTACCATGTTGGGAATCGTTATACAAGTATCTACAAAATTTGTGTTATCTTCCTGTGATTGTCTACAGCCACTGGCTTTCATTAACAGCAGTCATCAAGAAGCTGATGAGAGTGTATCTATAACATCTTTTCTCTCTTACACATCTTTGAAGAATCTCTTCCACTACCATGAATGACTTCCAGCAATTTATTGCCAACCAAGCTTCCCACCTCATCCAACCTTGCTAGCATCGATCAAGCTGTCTTTAAGCTCTCTTAATTTTCTTACATGCCACTTATATCATAAATTCAATTACATTACATTCTGTACAAATATGAAAAAAGGCACTCACTTCTTCAGCCTGTGTCACCTTTCAGCCAATTGACTTGCTGCTACAATTACAGCTGTTATCTCCAGGAAGACAACTCTTTAGTCCCATGTACTGTGCTCGCTTTATTTTTGTCTCCTTTCTCTATCTTTAGCTCACAGGTACACTGGGCAAAGACTGTTGAAATCATGCAGCTGCTTCTCCCTCCCCCATTTCTTTTGTTCCTTCTGTTCCTTCCATCCTTGTCCAGGCAGGCATGCCATGTGAACGTGTTATCTGCCTTTCCTTCCTCTTTTTTTCCCCCCACTCAAATGCACACGCATGAAGCATCACAAAGCTCAAGCACAGGCTTTTCTGTAATAGCACAGAAAAAAATGTCACATTTTGAATATCCCATTGCTTCTTGCCTATACTTCAGACATGAAGTAATCTCCCAGCCTATAGATTCCCTGTAGTTTGCTCCAATCTTTCATTCTTACTAGTTGGTGATTAAATTTCCACATTGAAAATCTGTACGTGCTGGCTCGGTATTTGAAGTTCACATATTCCACTTTTACCTTCACACTTTCCAAAATTAATTTCATTCTATTTCAGACTCTTTTCTGTACTTCTGCTTCCCAAGCTTGTTATTTCAGCATCAGCTCTCTGCAGTTAGCTCCTTTTCTTTACTTTTATCTACTGTACTTTTTACTCCAATTTATGTTTCTACCCACACTCGAAGTAAAATGACCCTCCCAATTTTTTTTTTCATTAAAACACATAATCCTACAGAGTCATTTTTCCTTCTGTAACCTAATTAACATTCTTACACATTAATAAAAAAATACAGTATGACAGCAGACAAATTTCATCTGAGTGATTAATGGTTTTCTTTAATCCTGCTCAGAGCAAGTACCAACAGTATTCTCTAGTTTGCAAACCACAGGATACACTCACGCCACATACTATAAAAAAACATTGTTCTAAAAATAAAATGGAATGCATGATTAAATAGTTTAAAGAGAAACAATTTTTCATACACATATGAAAGCTCACACTACTTGCATTCTGAGGTCAAAATCTTCAATTACACAGTGTGGAGAGGATCATTTATTATCATCTGCAAAGAGCCTTTCATTACAGCACTATAGAACATAATGATTAAGCTTAATGAAACTCTGCAGGTATAGGTTAGATAAAGAACAATATGAAAACCCTTTGCACAAAGGGTCATTAAAAAGCTGTTTAAAAAGCATTTTAAACGAGCACAAAACTGAATTTTAGAACTAGAAAGCCAAAGAAAATAACAGGGATGCAGAGAAGCACAGCATAAGCAATGCATATGCCAATAATTTTCAATTACGACAAAAACCAAACAGCAAGACAAAGCTTTTCTTCATTAGCAAACACTGTGCAGAAGCCCTCCTATGCTATAGCCACACTACCTAGTTAAAGACATCCAAATCATCTGATCCTCTATAGGAACTCAAACTGCCATAGACAGAAAAATCTCTGCACTGGAGACGCAATTAACTTCCTCAAAAAAATGTACTGGACAAACTTTGCATGTAGGTTAAATTAAGAACAAATAACACCATAAAAAGAGAGCCATCTACTGCTAGTGTCTGAAATAAACGTTACTTTCCAAATTCCATACTAATTCATGCACATGTTCCTCAGACTAAACAACAGAACAAACAGTTGGACTGCCTGAGTTTTAAAAGGAAAAGCAAAAATTAACTGTGAGCATACAAATAATTTGACTGAAGTATTTCCCTTTTGTCTATATAAGATATGACATAGATGTGAAAACAAAACAAAAAAAAGCTTCACAAATACTATGAGTCAAAACAATTTGTGCAAACAATTCTAAAACAATCTCCCTTGTTCTTAGAACACAAACACCTAACAGAGCCGTATATAATATTAGAGAGGAAAAACTCTTCCTCTTTGCTTTATGTATTCATCAGCGTATATGTAGCTGTTTCCTGATATTATCAGTTGGCCTCACTTTTATTAGAGTGCTTCTTCTACCTATCAACAGATAACTCTGTTATTTTCTATTTAAAGAATGGCTTTCAAAATTTGTAAAGTGTTTTTTTAACTACCTCTCTAAATATAATTTATTGGTACTCCCAGCAATTTAAGATTATGGGTGTATATAAAATTCATATGGAAAAAGAGTGAGTGCATCAAAGGAAAACAAATAGGACAAATGAGGGTTCTGTTATTGCACATGGGGAACTGGGGCAGCAGTTATGGCAGAAGGGAGCTGCGAGCAGAAGAGAGGATGCTCATTATTAGGAAAGGACTGAATTCTTCTCCTCGTGCCCACTGCATAGCAATCAATAGATTGCTTTTGCATAGCAGCCCCAACCAGTTTGCAGCAACATTTCTCTATTACTTGCATAACTGAACATCACTCATTACATAAACGACTACAAAACATTTGGAAGACATTTATTAATTCCACACATTATAATTTGATAAGTAAATAACTGCCACTACACCATTCTAAGGTTTTTGTATCTTGTGTTTAAGTGCTTTTTTGTTTTTGTTTTTTTTCCAAACATAACAAATAATGTATGTACACCAAAACAAAAATCTAACTACAGAGTCTTCCCAGCACTGAGATGTGAGATGTTCTTTTCCATTTATCATTGAGTTTGCATGCTGGAACAGATTGGATTTGTCTACCTTTTTTACTAGTAGCTGTTCAAATAAACATTAGTATATTGGTAGCATGAGTATTAATTTTACCAACTCCCTTTCACAATAAAACCAGCAGATTTTGTTAAAAAACAAATCTTTGAATAGGTGGGTGCCATCACTCTCATCTGTGCTACTAACCTTGACACGGTCCTTACAAACAATGCCCAAATTGCATTATGGAATATGCAAGAAAGAGAAGAACGCTGCAACTAAAGAGACTTCCCAATATGAAGTGCATAGTAACACATTTATCTACAATGCATTTCCAAAGCAAATGGGAGCTTCAAGATGAAAAAAGAAGAAAAAAGAATAATGATTTAAGCAAACAAGGAGCAGCTTTTCCTTTACCTAGTTGCAGCTCAACTGGCTGCTTGCTGATAAAATGAACTCATTAATACCTTCTGCTGCCAAACAACACATCTCCTTCCTTAAGGCTCATGGACTCATAATCCTAAAAGAGGGGGAAGCTTTAAAAGGAACATGGAAGGAAGGGCGCTGTTATTGAAGACTTCCCCTGATATGAAAGGTGCAGTCAATGTAGACAGCGCAAGGATGATTTTCTGACACATCTGTTTAGTTTCTGCCTAAGGAGTGGCAAACACTTCCATCATACTCCACTAGAAGCTCCAGCTGCCCTGGAGAACAACTCTGCCAGAATATCTCCATTCCCATTAATACAGACTTTAACATAACCACCTCTTCCCTGGCAGGGGAGCAGAAAAAGCAGGCAAAATAAATTTTGGTCACTTCGTATTTGAGAAGCCTTTCATATGCAAAATACCCAAACAGAGAAGGCAGCAACATGGGAAGCAAACAATTCCCCATGGTTTAATAGCCATTTACCTCCCAAATTCCTACAGACACAACAATATTTTTTAGAGTGAGATTTATACAAACCGTGCCTGTCAAAATTATGCACTGCCATCTGTTGTGTTAAAAAGCAAGATAAAAAGAAAAAGACCTAAGGAAGACCTAAAGGCTAACCAATAAGGCAGATTTGCAGCAAGGAAGAAAATCTACATGGCACTTCAGATGCTTCATACACAGGTGACAACCAGAGCTCCAGTCCCCACCCAGTATATACCAGTCTTAAAGGGAGAAACACTGAGCACATGCTGTAGTATATCAGCTCACTGGCCAGGGTGCATCCCCCACAAGGGTGGGAAACATGAGCTCAAGGCTCTTCCAGTAAAGACAACCTCAAATGTCCAAAATGACTCAGGAGCAGTGAGTAACTTGAAATGCCCCTAGCGCTGTAAATTCATCACCATCCTTACTCTTCCTTCCTACATTAATCTCTGGGCAAATACAGGAAAGTCTTTTACAGCAGATGGGGTACCTCAGTGATGAGATCCTTTGTCTGACCTGGAACAGCCTCGCTTCAGTTTGACAACCCCCACCCTGATTGCTCCAGTAATAATCATGATGGCAGGCAAAGAAAGTAAGTGGCTCATTTTGCCTACAGCTTTCCCCTACCCTGCCTGCCTCCAGTGCAACTTGGATTTTGACATGGATTTTGAAGTGTTTTTGCATTAGCCACTACCCCCTGCATCTCCCATAAAGAAGAGCAATTTTGCTTAGCTGCAAAAGGTTATCACAGCTGGAAGTACTGGGGAAGGAGAACACTCGGTCAATGATGTTACCACAGAAGGAGATAGGTCTCCTAAACCTTTGTTCCTGTTTTTGTCATTCTTCTTAAAATTTGAAGTGATCCACATGACAAAACATTTAAAAATGAATTCTCAGCAATTATGCAGAAGCCACAAGCACTATGTTACAGTTGAAAGAAGAATGGCAGGATACAATTTTCTTTTCAGGTTTCAGTAAAGCGGTAAAAAAAAAAATCAAACATAAGGAAAAAAGCAGACAAGTATGCTGTTCTGATCCCATGTGGAAATGTTTCATCTCTTCTGTAAAGACATTTTGATAAACTTGGGAGAAGGAAGGAATTAATAACTGCAGATTTCTATAACCTTTTCATATAGAAAATAAAGAAATATCTTCTCTTGATGTGTTTTTTTTTTTTCCTCTCTAAACCACTGTCCCCTTTCTCAAAAATCATTAATTCTTAATTAGTTGCAGTAGCAGTGCTGCATGTCATGATGGGAGAATCACACACACGTACTGGGTTCAGAAATCTGCATCAGAAATTGGACTCATTAGAGAAAAAAATTTCTCAGTAAAGAGTAGAAAAAAGGTGCAATTCTGTATAAATTCTGTTCTGCATGACAAGTTTAAATCAAGACTAGGTTCTTCACTGCTTAAGAAAAAATTTCTGATTTTGTGTTACCAAGGAAATATAATTTCCTAAATATCACTTCAAGTTCACAGACAGTGCAAACAAATCAGCAAGAAAAATCTTGCCAGTTTATGAAAAAGCTGATCTGTAAGAGCTATCTTTTGGGATGCTCTTGCTTCTTCATGTAACATTGGAGTCCCAGATATGTTAGTATAAGTAGATGATCATTTTGTGAGATCAGACAAAAAAACAGGAGACAAAAAAAGCTTTGGAAAATGTTTTTGAGGTACAAGCAGTCGTGGAGTATTAATAGTTGTGATGTGGATGCAGCTCCCAAAGCAACGCCCATATGTCCCTGGGTCGAAGAAAGAAACACCTGCAGCACGCATTGATACTCAGCTATGTTAATGCTAACAGACACAGCTGCTCTTCCATATGACTCCCAGTGGACCTTACCTCCTCCTCTTTAAGCTTTTGTCTCCGCTTTTCTTCAACCGCTGCTCTCTTCTGCTCCTCTCTCTGTCTCTGTTCCTCCAGTCTTCTCCACCGTTCCTCCACTTGCTTTTCATATTGAAGCTTCGCTCTTCTCTCCTTCTCTAGTATCTGCTGTTCCCTAGCAGCTTTGGCACAGAAAAAGGTGTGTTTCAGACACATATACATTGGCTGGCAATATATATATATAATACTTCAGCAGCTTTAAAGGCAAATTCTTTTTTCAGACCTAACAAATGTACTCACTAGGATTTAAAGTTAATTATCTACATATGCTGATTCACAAAAGCCTTTGGAATTTCTTTGCAAGCAAAAGCCGTTGGAATTTCTTTAAAACAATGATTCTCTTCACAAGGCTGCCTTCAAAATAAATACTAAAAATATGTATCAGCTGTACTTCCCACAAAGCTTTGGAAATGCATAATCCTGTAATTTGATACTACCTGTTACCTTCCAGGAATTAAAAAATAAATACTATTATGGAGAGTTTCTCTAGTTGCTTATCCCAAATGGAGTCGTAATTTTTGTCATTACCTTGTTACAAAATTCAGACTGCAGCATGATGTGCAGGACTGTTGCTTCAGATTTACACCAGGAAAATAAGTAGCAGAAGTTAATTTGACAAATTGTGAAAAGAAATCTATTTCTTGTTAAGTGCATTCCATAAAAAGGCACAAAATGGGTCAGTAAGCATACTTACATGCATACAATCCTGTAACATCATATCAACATATATAGCCAATATGAAACAAAAAATATTAACACAGTTGATGAGCTAAGAACTTAGAAGTTAAGGAAAGTCAGAATTAGCATGGGTTATACAAGAGCAGATCCTTCATTCTGCTCTCCTCTTACGTCCCAGTTTACTCTTCCACTTGCTGTTTCCCTTGTTCATCAAATTACTGCCCTGCGAGCGTTCTCTCTTTCAACTTTTTTCCATCAATCCTAGGCTCTTTCCCAGCTATCTCAATTTCCTCTTCACAGATCAGATTTCTTCCCCCAGCTCCTTGCCCTTGGGCTCTTCATCTACAGCTGCAGCCTTCAGTCCCTTTCAGCCTCCCTCTGTCCCTAAGCCAGAGACCCCCTAGGAGACACAGTCCTTTCCCAGTAGCCGCATTTCTTCCCCTTTGATTACCAGATCTTTGTAAGATACTTTCTCATGTCCAACCTGCTTTTCAGAATGCCACCTGTCTTACTCTTGCCAGTAGCATGGTTGATTGTGCCTTCCCCTTTTGCCTATTTCATGTCTACCTCAGGAAAGAGTGATATGAAAGGCATGTTAGTGCTGTAGGCAAGTCTAGACTTCTCAGAATAAATTGGACCTGCCAATAGATAGTTACCTCAGATACAGTGGAAGAGGAGAGACAAGTCCCTAATTGTTGATGACTACTAGCCACGTCAGGTAGAACAGGTGAAAACTGCATGTAGGAGTTGATAAAAGTCAAAAAATAAAGTAAGCTGTCGGAGACTGTACTAGTTACCTTTCAAACAAGTAGGTGAAACCCAGGACTGATTCTGGACAGAGAAGCAAACCATTCTGACACCAAGACATAAACACAGTTCTTGTTTCTTGATTTAGGAATACTAAACCATTGGTTAATGAATTTGGCTTTGACGAGGAGATGATTCTATATTGCTGTAAAAATACTTGCTGGGTGCGTAAATATTTGCCCTTCTGGAGAACTCACAGCTTTTTTTCTGAACTTCTTTAATGAATCTGACAGAGACAAATAGCTACTAAGGCCAAAATCCAAAGGTCTTGACTCTTGAAGGGGTTTTAATTCTAACCAAGTATGTTTTCAGAAGGCACATCCAGTGGCTGGAGACAACAAATGCAACCAACAACTTTCAAACCACCTGGGTTAGCCGCTCCCCAGATTGTCCAGCTTTCAGTTTTCCTCCCACCTCCTCTCTTCCTCTTTAACCCACCTCCTCTTTTCCTCTTTAATCCAAATCCTTTCCACTCATCATCTCACCTTCTCAGGAGCCAGCAAAGAAGGGATAATCAAAGTGACAGGAAAGGTAGTCTAGACTGAATATAGCTATAAGAGATAAAACTAAGACTGGTGCATGCCCCATACAGACAGAATTTCTGGGGAGATTAACTACTAAAAATTTTAATCCCCACTAAGCAGATTTCCACATGAACTACAGAAAGAAATCTTGCTCACCAAGCTCACTGCACTAAAAAAAAATCACATTTCAGGCCTCATGTTTTGTCAAGATATGGTCAACAGTTTATTTATTGCAAGGAAAAGAGTATTTTCTCATCATTTTTTCCACATGTGTCCATTTTCAGTTAACACTGTCTCAAAATAAATGGCAATTTATTATTTTTATAGCAATTTTATAATTTTACAAAATCCT
This sequence comes from Lagopus leucura, assembly GCF_019238085.1. Taxonomy (NCBI): domain Eukaryota; kingdom Metazoa; phylum Chordata; class Aves; order Galliformes; family Phasianidae; genus Lagopus; species Lagopus leucura. The sequence continues at coordinate 60,203,948 of NW_024962262.1, forward strand.
AGAATAATAACAAACCCTTTTAATAGGTATCATCAGGTAACCGTAAGGAACAGAGCTACTGGCCTGTCTGCATACTGCAATGAAAAAAATAAGCTTAACTGTTTAAACATATTCTTTTAACTTTATAGATATACAAACACACCGCCCCCCCCCCCCCCCCCCCCCCCGGGAGGTTGAACAGTTCATTTCTCTGCAAAATTTCCCCAGCATTTCCTTGGAGACGTTAGTAGACTAAAAACAACTGATCCTTATAAAAACTCTGAAATCAATGCTTCGGAATTTGATGAATTGATTTTTTTTTTTATTCCCTTGAACAAAGATTGTTATAAAACTTTAAAAAATAATCCACTTTATGCAGGACTTAACAGCTGTGTGGAATATTTTCATGGGACTAAAACTTAACATGCTAAAATTAAGGCTGTTTTACCAAATAATCCTACATATTAATATAAATGTTATTCGAGGCTTATTTCAGGTTTTTTGTTTGTTTTACAAATACAAATCCTAGCAGTCAGCACATTAACCTATATTCAAAAGTACATGTATCACAGAAGAAAGTCAATTAATTGCTGCAAAATATGAAATACTTGAATGGAAATTAAAGAACGTATCCATTAGTTTTAAAGAAGTAATATAAGTCATAAAGGCTAGTAATAGACTAAACAACAGTGTTTAAAACTCAAAACAGAAGAAATGTCATATAACTGAAGTCTAGTAGCATATATACATGAATAATACAGACACTTCCCACCATCTTACCAAGATATTTCTCTCTTTCTTCTCTTCGTTCTTTTGCTAGTCTCTGTCTTTCATCAGTTTTTAGAAATCCATCAATGGCTGAAGTGAGAAAGAGAAGAAAAACAAGTGTTAGTAAAACCAAAGAAGCATCCCAAAGAACTCTCTGCTTCCTGCAAATTGAATCTAGCGCATGTAACAGCCCAGACAACAGAAATGACTTTGCACTTGGTGGAGGCAGATGGGTTAACAATCTCTTACCTACTGCTGAAGTCCAAACACACCTCATCGGCCTAAGCATCAGGCTCTTCTCAGTGTGAACAAGCAAGCTCTTAGTGCTCATTTTAAAGTTTGTATGTTTCTTGGGAAACATTGTAAAGATGCAATCAATGTCCCTTCCACTTTGGTAGTAACCTCAAAAGTGAGATCTTGGCTATCAAGTTTAGCCAAGTTTTTGGCTAACAAAAATAAAAGGCAGTTCAGGAAAGCAATAGAAACAGTATGTAGTTCTCTCATAGCTTAATGCTGTGTGGAGTCCCAGCCGTCGTATTTGCAGCCTCCCAGCCCACAGGAAACCACCAGCACCAACTCACTGCAACAAGCAGTAATTACTGCAGGATGAGGCTAGGCAGACAGCAGCCCTTCTACTTCCTTTTCCAGGTAGGAAACAGTTTCCCTCCTCCAGTCGGTACCTACAAGCACATTACTCACCTGGGAGGAGGTTGCTTTGTTTTATAGCCAGACATTGAAGCAAGGCCCAATCCACTGAACAGCATGATTTGGCCTGGCAGTCAGAGCATGACACATGAGGAGGCTGGGAGCCACCTGCCTTTGCACTCTGCAAAGAGCTGATGGCTGGGTCTTCACAGACTCCTCCATCCCAAACACCACACACAAGCTCTCCAGGCCCTGCTTTCTGGACAAGCCTTAGCCACTGACTTGAGAGAGCAGCTAGCTGACTGCATCCTTCCAACAACTGGGCCTCCAAAGCCCTCGTTTCTCTCTTTACTTCCAGGATCTCCTGGGGTTTTAGCAGGGCCACAGTGCACACAAGCAGAGGGTTTCACAGCAGTTTATATCTTCCACCATCATTATTTGGGCTCTCTGCTGAGTTTCCATATAATGGAATCCCCTTCCCCTTTTGCACAAAGAACTGCAGTTGGGCTTTTTTTTTTTTTTTTTCTGATAAATACAATGGAAAACTGACTTGGATTGTAACTGCAATTCTCCTTCCCAAAAATTACACTTCTAAGCGCAGGGGGCATTCTGCCCATGGAAGCAAAGCTTGTACAGAGCGAGGACTTTTCTGTAAAGGGAACTGCTGTGTAGTAAGTTTGAAGACCAGCCTCAGTGGCCTCTTGTGGCTAGGAAAAAATGCCAGTGTTCACACAGACAGCAACTGCCCAAAGGCAGCCAGGTCCATGGCAAATGGCAACTACAGCTGTCGGCTGGGTAGTTACACCAGGAATGTGTGGGTCAGATCAATATCTACTTATGACCAAAGACTCATCCTACTTCCAAACTAGTCCAGTTGTTTGTTCGCTTGGCTGCCATTAATTGTCAGATTTGACAAGCAGTGAGAGCAGCAACTGAGTACAGCAAACGTGACAGGGGGTTATAACTACTAGGAAGGGCCTGCATTTAAGTGCCTAAAAAGAAGAAGCCTGTTGTCAGCATGGTTAAATTACAGTTCCAATTAATGGAAAGTTATTTGAAGATCTGAAACTAAAAAACAACTTGGAAACCACAATTTAGACTAGAAGGAGCAGATACGAAACCAAATCTGGATGAAGATCCCAGGGAAGGAAGATTGGTCTTGAGAGCAAGCACAGGCTGCAGGCAGGGAAGGAGACGAACAGAGGCAGGAACTGAGCTCTTAGGAGTGAAGGGGAGCGGTTGAGAAGTGGCACCTGAAGAATGGAAAACTGGATGGCAGTAAACTGGAGGGATTGGAGGAGCCTCTGGTTCGTGTTCATAAAACAGTGCGCTGACTTTCACTGCCCTCCTGCTTCCAGCAAATACCTATGAAATCTACAGATTAAATTATGTCCAATAAAATTATCAATAAAATTGCCAATAAAATTACAGCAATCTATTTCTACTGTGTTTGCTTTATGAATGCAAGTGGGTAGAAGTGGATCTAAAAGCTCCGGTCTTGTCACAACTGCCACAGCTCTCCCAAGCTGACATGGGATGAAACTTCCACTTTTCTAGGTTGCCTTCCTCAAGACTACAGATGTCTCAATCCTACCAGCAATATTAAAAAGACTGTCAAGGTTGTACTGCCAGATGCTTAAGAAATGAGAATGTATAAGAATTAAAACAGTCTGCACATTCCTTGTTTTGCTTCCTTCCAGACATATTATTATGTATTTTTTCTTTTTAGGTCCCTTGGCTTATGCAGTACATAGGATGAACTTCCTCAAGGAGTAAACCAAGTTCATAACAAAGGAATTGCAGCTTATGCTTCCTGCTTCATTTCCTTCTGAAACTGGAAAGTGTTTAGAAAAAGAAAGAGAAATAATTTGAAGGCTGCCCTGGAGAAGAACACCCCACACTTGGCTATGTCACAGAAGAAACAACAAAATACATGGGATGACTGTTCATTAAAGGTGCAACTCACCAATGCAGAAATGAACTGTGTGGAGGAAAACAGCATGTGATCTCTTGAAACACAGACATCATAACTGCATACGCATGCAGCAAGGGTAGCATTAAAATAGCACAGGCGTCTTAGAGCTTTGAAGGCTGGAATAATATTCCCTGGGTAGTAACTTCTATTCTAGCATGATTTTTAAGGCTTCAATTTGTTTAATACATGCCTTCACGCAATATACATTATAAGTGTAATGAGTACACCAGCTATTTGCGATGAGAAATTTGATTAACGATAGGAATGCAAGTTCTGTTTTGCAAAACAGACTACGAACAGCAAGCTAGCACAGACAGCTCTACAATTACAATAACACTACACCATCTCTGTTTCGTAACACGAACTGCCGGTAGGTGGCAGAACAAGGTTTAAATGAAAAAACAAAACCACACAGCAAAAACGCTTTCACTGTGATGTAGGAAGTGACCTCAGGTTAATATTTTGCACATTCAGCTTTATCCTGAGCTTTCTTTATGTTTAACTAAAGCAGTTTAAAAAGGTGTGTAACAGTTGCGCAACATTTAAGACACATAAATATATGCCAACCAGAATAATGAATATGAAGAATCACTAGCAGAAAATTCTTCCTTTACCCCCAGTCTTGCAAAATATGGAAAATGCCCAGTTAACAACAACAAAGATGTTACGGTAAGGAGCTGCTCTCTTCTCCCTTCTCCAAGTAAGTTGCTGCTACTTATATTTTATTTCTCAGCTCCACTCTGCAAAAATCCCTTTTCAGGAAGTCCCCATTCTCAAAGGCTGCTGTGTGTCAGTTAGGTTGTGTCTGACCGCTGGGCTAATTTCTCAAGGCTGTGCCTCATTTTTGACTGAAGAGAGTCAGCTGCTCCTCTGGGACTTTGTTACAGCAAGCATTTCTAAAGAAGATCCTAACTTAAAACTAGTTAAAACATTAGCAGCCTTGCAGCAGCAACCTGCCATCTAATGCTGAAAGACTATTTCAACACTTCGTTACTTTGAAATAAATACTCAGAACTAAAAATTGACGTGTTAATCAGTTTCAACTCTTTTTGATGGGCAACATATATCTATTTAGACAGATGAAACAGTGCCAGAACATGTACACTTATTACACACTATATACCACTGCATAAACTTCTTGGCTATCACTAAAGACAGAAAGGAAGATTCTTGTGTTCTGACAAGGCAAGCTTTGTCTTTTGAAACCCATCCTCTGCTACTGGTTGAGAATACAAGTACTCCAGCAGGACAGTCAGGTTGTTGGAAGCTGAGAGTATGTTTCAGTAGGATGAACGAGCTGCCTAGACGCTTCCTCTTCTGAAATTTGCACTGGAGCAGCAGCAAACAGGTATGGCTCCTATTCATAAATTTTCTTACTTTGTTTTTAAACCTATGTAGTTTTCTGTACTCTATAATATCCCATGATATTTAGTTACATGTTTATATACAGGAGATACTCAAGCTTTTGGTAGCAGACACCCCAATGAAGAAGTTAAGCGGAGATCCAAGGCCAGCTTTATATAACGCATTTAGAACTTTGGCCACGTTGCATAGTCTGTTCAAGGCCGTTAGACCTTTGTCCATTCTACACAGCAACATTCCACCTTTGCCACTGCATACATCACCTAAAATGACATTGCTGTATTGGTGAAATTCCTGGTTCAAATGCACTTCTGTCAGAGGGAAAGCAATTTTCCCATGTATCATGTATGGTGTTCAGGGAGGCAATACAGCTGAATGCTCACAGAATAGGCACCCACCAGCATGGAGGTGGCCTTGATAGCAACGTGGGGAGCAGGTCTGTAGAGCAAGCCAGACAAATGAACCACTGCACTTACCACCCACCCTTCTGCTGGCAATCTCCACTGTTTCAAATTATATTTATCTCAGTTGATAGAATCAAGGTTTTACTCCTTGGAATCTGCTTTTCCTCCTTCAAGACTGTTCTTCGAAATAACAAAGAACATGCTTTTCCACCTGCTGCTGCTTTCCAATGCTGAATGAAGAAACATCATATTCTTCAATTTCATGGTGACTGACTATACTCTGCAAGGAGACAAAGGTTTAAGATGGCATATGACTGGGGTCACGGAGGACTATTTCCATCAAGAAAAGGCATTTTTTCTGAACTTATAAGTTATTGCTGAGAGGCTTTCAGGTAGAGTCTACAGGCAAACGACAGATGAGCCTTACAGGTATGTCAATAAAATCCTGTAGAACTTCCTCTTTTTTGATAACTGCCTTTTATTAAGTTTAATTTAAGAAGCTTGCTTATTGCATTGCATTCAAAAAAAACAAAAAAAAACAAAACAAAACAAACAACCTACAAAGGAACAGAATTTTTCAGTTGCAGCTAGTTAATTTTATTGCTAGGTTTGTCAGTACAGACTTCAAATATAACTAGAAAAAAAGGTATTTTCTATTATATCAGAGATAACAGGGAAGTTATTTGTTATTATAAAGATGTTAAGTGGACAAAGTCATTAAGGGCAGACTCAGTTGCCAAACACAGTGGCTTTTCAGACACCCAGGGCTAATTGTGTAAGACGTGGCCTGGCAAGTATCAGAGAGAACCTGCCAGGTATCTGCACACTCCAGTTAAACAACTGGGACACCGCGTGTCACAAGATGCCAGCTTCGTGTTTCTGATCCCCACACTAAATGTTCAAGGTTTTCATTTGCATCAGGATATATACCATACTAACACAAAGATAACAGTATGAAAATATATCCCACAAACACCTTATCAGCTCCCTGGGACTGCATGCCCTGTGTATAAGCTGTACCTAGCCATAACAGGGCCCCAGGCAGACTCCAGTATCACAGACATAGCAGTTAAGTCTCACAGGTCATCAGAGAGCAGATAATATACACAGCAGAATTTTTGTCATTTATGAAGACATTAATGATCACTGAACAGATCTGTGTTAGACAGCCTAAGATGCAGCAAGCCCATACAAAGCAGCTGCACTGAGTTAATGTGTGTTCCATATTGCCATCTCTTTTAAGTGCTTTGGCAGCCACTCTCTCACACAGGAGGGAGACAGGAGTTTCAGGCTGACTTACCAGTCCCCTTCACCAGGATGTGGTGCACACAAATCTTCACAGCTGTGTTTTTCAAGACTGCAATAGACCTGTCCCTTCAACTCACTACTACTGGTGGTTAAAAAAAGTGCACTCAAAAGGGGATGAATGGTGAAAGTTCAACCACAGAGTCTAACCATGGTTGTTTGATTTGTGGCTTTTTTTTTTTTCCCCTGAAGAAAATGAAGATTAAAAAAAAAATCTTGTGTCATGTTTATGAAGACAAAGTTAAATACACAATTTCTAAGTGAATCAGTTTCTTCAAGTACTCTGTATTCCTACCTCTGACAGTGTAGGTCCTAGTTCTGTCAATGTAGATCCTAATTAACCCTTTCAACCTCACTATAGCTGAAAAATCCTCTCAAGATGTTCTTACACATAAGAATGGATACCATGCATGACAATAATTTCATTCAAATAAATATAAACACTTTAATCCTACATTTGTTTCTGGAAATGTTATTATTCATTAGCACAGATTTTTAGCATCAGATCTTGACAATACTCAAACACACCAACTCCCTTCCAGAACTATTTACTGTCTGAATGCAGCTAGTTTGAAAATGCTTGCAGGACTTCTTTACACACAAAGCTTGGGTAAAGAACCATTCTGAAGCCCTCACAGAAGCAGTGTCATTTCTCTGAGAAGTTTACCTTTGTAGCACACCTGAAAACCTACAAACTAATGCCCAGTGGATTTTCATATGCTGCAAGATAAAGCCCATGTAAAGACATGCAGAGCTGGTAAATAAGCATAAAAGAGAACCCTCTCTGTCATATAAATCATATTGTGTTCCTTTTCCCTATGCTTACCTTCCATGATGCTTGGTTAGCAAAGAGGAAGGAGAAAGATGACAAAAAGAAAGGAGGTTTCCTTTTGCTTATTGTATATCTTTCACACAGCAATTAGTAACGAATGGGATTCATTCCTCTGCTAGAAGACAGGCAACTACTGTTAATAGTGCCATACAGAACACAAAATAAAATGTTCCTATATATGAACATTATGTCCAGAGCCTTAGCTAATTTTTCTGAGTGCCCTAATGTGAGTTTTAAAGCAGCTATAGCTCCAGCAGTCACTGATCAAAGTAATCACAGCCCCAGGGTTAGCTACAAGACAGCCCTGCAACTGGGGTCCTGTCTTCATTTTGCTCCTGTTCCCAATGAGACCTTTATCTCTTGCAGAACATCAGCAGATGCTGTACTTCACATCAAGATATTTCTTACACGAATAATTTTCAGATATATTTATTCTTAAAAAAAAAAAAGGACTTTATACAGTATTAGAATTATAAGTATTAAAAATCATTCACACTTTCATCTTATAATAATTTAAGCAGGCTTTTAAAAAAAACAAAGCTTGATTTTAAGAAGTACATATTTCTTTCCTAGTAAATGTAGACATTTTCAGTGTAAAATGTTATCATATTTAAAGAGGCACTGTTTGAGATGTGGAAAAATCAGTCTTTAAAACTGACCCAGTCACCACTTTTTCTTATCATCAAGAAGGCACTATAATTAAAGCCTTTAGGAGTATCAACCAAAAATAATAATGTAGTCTTTTTCCCGTTCAGAGACCCACCAAGCTTATGGTGAGGAGTAGAACAAAACGAGCAAATCCCAAAGGAATTTGTGCATTCCCAACTTTACCTTGATAACAGATTCACACTACGCAAACTCCACATCCCAATGAAGCCAGCCTTTTCTAACCCATGCACTGATCAACCAAACCTGTGCCACTAACAACTAACCACTAGCAACTAACTTCTGTGCCTGATCATGGGCTACTATTTCAGCACCTGATGATGAATGGAAAAAAATCAATGGTCTTTCTGGAATGAAAACCATACATTCTGTGACAGAAAGAAAAAAAAAAAAAAGGAAGAAAAAAATAAATAGTACTTCTAACTCATAGTTATCATTTTGAAAGTAAACAGAAGCAGGGTTCAATAAGGAGCAATTTTGAAGAGCTGGAAATAGGCTGAAACAACAAACCAAACCTCAAAGTTATGAACATTATAGCTGCAATTTTTTTCCCTCACTATATAAGCTTTTTATCCTTCCATGCACTTATTGCACTTCTCTTAAATCAGCAACTGTCCTAACGTGCATTTAGCCTGCACACACTGGTTTGCTTGCACAGTCCAGTCTCACTGACTCCAGCAGAACTACTTTGTCAGAGCTGGTAGACAAAATTCATCAGGCCCAGTGAGCCATCACATACCTTGTCCAAGCCTGAAAGAGGCCCTGTCACCCATGCACTGTCATAAACACCAACTTTAGGACAAGAAGCAACGGTCTTATGTTGCACCAGGGGAGGTTCAGGTTGGTTATAAGGAAAAATTTCTTCTCAGAAAGAGTGGTGAGGCAGTGGCACAGGCTGCCCAGGGAGGTGGCAGAGTCACTGTCCCTGGAGGTGTTCAAGAAATGAGTGGATGTGGCACTGAGAGACATGGTTAGTGGTGAGTGAGTTTAGAGTTGGACTCAATGATCTCAGTGGTCTTTTCCGATTGCAATGATTTTATGATTAATGAAAAAATGCTTTTATTGGGAAGGGCATCTATAAATACCTTAAATACTGCTTGGCTAGTTCACTTAATCTTACAGACTCAGCAGGAAATATTGTCATTGTAGGCCAGTAAGCCTTGAGTCATGGTCATTTTGCTCCAGTTATCTAAGAGAAATGCTGTAGAATCACACACAATTCTTTTTTTATCCAACTCAGTGATTTCAACCCAAACAGCAGCATTTCAAGGACATACACAGCAATACAAACAAAATTCAATCTCTTTTCAAAAATTTGGAAAACATCAGTTTTAAAAAAAAAACAAACAGATATTCATTATTACTCACTGAAACCAAAAACAAGAGTTTTGCATCCTCAATGTAGTCCAGGACACTTCAACTCTTCACTAAAAATTTCCTTCTGGACTTGTGCTACACATTCACAAATTAGTATCTGTTGATTGCACGTATTTTTGATTAGGCATTAAATAACCAAAGCCCAGTGAAAATTAGGATTTCAATGAAATACACTGACCTGTTAAGCAGCAAGTGATATAAAAACTATCAGCTTCCTCCACCTAACTGGCTTTGCTGGTATATAGCACTGAAAACTGACCTTATTCTTTAGCTCTATTACAGCTTTCATTGCTGTGCTGCACTCAGTGATAGCTGAAGCCTATGAAGACAGCAAAAATGAAGGGCAGACATGCTATATATCATGAGCTTTAGCTATGTCCTTACAGGCACAGCAGTCCTACATAGCCCTCAGGTGGACAAGCAGCCTATCTGCAGCCGGAGCTCCACTCCTGCTGTTTCAGTGTTTTTTTTTTTGTTGTTGTTGTATTTCTTTTTCTCCCTCTCTGACAATGACAGCTCTCACTCAAACCTTCACAGCAACTTCCAATGCTGCAATTTACAACCAAGGGGTGCAGGAGCCAGTATTTGCAAAGGTGCTTATTTGGAGAAGACAGACAGTTCCCACACACAAGCCCTTAGAAAACTTACAGCATACTGCTGGGAAGGGCTGATGTGTTCACTCAAAATACTACCAGCCTGAGCTATATCCCCTATAACACCTGGCAGTGGGGCTGTTTCCCCTGCTTTCCACCACTGCATGAGCCACAGTTCTTTGCTAACATCCTGCTTCGTATTGGAGAAGTGGAGATGATTTTCCCACCTTGGCATCAGCCTGGAGCATTGGTCACATTGCCTGGATCAGGATATTCAAGCGCTCTGGCAAAGCTTGATATTGCACTACTGGAGCTGCATTCACCTGAAAAGGAATAGCACCTGTACAGAGTACCTGCAAATCTCCAGGTTCAGGTGGATCAACCTGGGGGTCAGAAGGACTGTGTTTTGAGGGTCATCCTGAGGAGCCAAGGCAACCTCCTGCATGGTCTCTGCATGCAGGGCTAGAGGGGCAAAGCAGACGCCTGCGGGAAAGCAAGTGCTTACAGGTGGGCCAACTGGTAGGGATTAGAGAGAAAAAGGGAAATCCTATAATCTAACTTCTGAGTAACCCGAATGTCCAGGTTCTTATACAAAACCATGACACAGCAAACCTACAGTTAGTTTGCAAGGCATTCTTCTCCAGCACTGAGTAGAAATTACAACGTAGATTTGTCAGTGTTTTGTTTTTTTCAATATTATCTTCAAAAACAAAAGTAATCTAAAAAGGAATAACTGTTGAAGAAACAATAAAACAGTGTTTCAATCTGTGGATAAAGAAACCACACAGAGAACACATGAGCTTGGTGAAGGAGCTGATCAGACAATGCAATTTGCAAAACGTATCACTGACCTTAAACAATTGAATCCAGATGTGTGTAGAGACAACTCCGTAAAATCATCCTGCTAATATTTATTTCATTTCCAGTCTAATTTACTTCAGTCTAGCAGAGCTATTTGTTCTTTGCGATTTGCTGTGAGTTTTAGAAAAAGTATATAGAGAATCAAGAATATCTGTTGGGCTTGTAACAATGCTTACAAAAACACTACTGCCCGTATACCCTTCATTTCCAACACACACCTACTTCATTTTCTCTAGACAATGGAGTTTACTTTTCAATGTTACCTTCATTTTTCACAATACCCTACTCTTCATCATTAAGTTGGTGACGACTGAAGATGTGGAGAAGACTTCAGAATGTTTCCCTTCTATTCTTTTTGGTGAGCGAAAGGAACATAAAGCATTTAACAAAAGCAAAGTAACAAAGCACTGATGACTTACAAACATGGGCTCCCATCAATTACTAATCTAAAAGGCTTCCAACTTTCCTATGCCCCAGGCTGGTACATGCTGAAACTACCTGCTACACCACACAGAAAAAAAACAACCAAACAACTGGATTTCTGATGAAGGAAATGCATTTCCCCTGTCATTTCACAAAAGCTTCAAAAAACAAGCAAAGCTGATTAATCCAGAGTGGATATTACCAAGTGAACTTTATCCTCTATGGACTTGACCATGATTAGGAGCAGGAATTAAAATGTTTCTTTTACCAGGCTTCACACTAATAGTACTAACCATGGACTCATGTAAGTGAAAGGAAGAACAGCCATTGATATATCACAATGAAAGTGACGTATTATAGGAAAAAGCACAGCATGCTTAGAGGGAGAAGAAGCTTCTACAATTAGATGTCTTCCTTTACCCTATTTCCTTGCATTCTGATAGGTGCTTTAGGCCAATATGTTTCATAAAGAGAGACATCCAGTCTCACTGACCTTGCCTGCTCCACTCTGATGGACAGTGTTTCATTAAACCAGCCAAAAGCCATTTGATCTAGTGAGTTACTATCGGAAGAATAATCTTCAAGACCAGAAGGCAGCATGCAGACAAACTGATGCGCTAACAAAACTGAGGCTGATAATTTCTGCACTCCTTGAAGTTAAGTGAACCTATGTTCCTAAATACTGATTTCATTTGATCTTTTGCACTTGAAAAGGTGCTAAAAAGATTAATCTACTTTATTACCACTACAGCAGATAAATCTTCATTTAATCTGTAATTTCTCAGAGGATTATTCACTGAGTTTCCGCTCTAAATCTTCTTATTTGTTTACGTAAATTCAGAACACTAGTCACGTTATCAGCTCTTGTGAGGCTGCATCTGGAGTACTACATCCAAGCCTGGGGCCCCCAGTACAAGAAAGACACAGAACTCTTGGAACGGGCCCAGAGGAGGACCACTAAGATGATCAGAGGGCTGCAGCACCTCTCCTATGAAGAAAGGTTGAGGGAACTGGGATTGTTTAGCTTGGAGAAGAGAAGGCTCCAGGGAGACCTCATTGTGGCTTTCCAGTACTTGAAGGGAACGTATAAACAGGAAGGGGAATGGCTGTTTACATGGGCTGATAGTGACAGGACAAGGGGGAATTTTTTAATTAAACTGAGGCAGGGGAGATTTAGGTTAGATATTAGGCAGAATTTTTTCACCCAGAGAGTAGTGATGCACTGGAACAGGTTGCCCAAGGAGGCTGTGGATGCCCCATCCCTGGAGGCATTGAAGGCCAGGCTGGATGTGGCTCTGGGCAGCCTGGTCTGGTGGCTGGTGATCCTGCACACAGCAGGGGGGTTGAAACTGGATTATTGTTGTGGTCCTTTTCAACCCAGGTCATTCTATGATTCCATGGTTATTTCAGGGTAAGAATTTGTAACTTTCACTAATGCCCTTATTTGTGAGGGTCACAACCCAAAGTGAAGTTTTGTGTGATGTACAGAAGTGAATTGCATGCAGTTTTCAATCTCATGCCAGGACTGCCTCTCTGCATGGACATTTTAGTAAAATGGTTGTGTGCCATCACAGAGTAAAAAAAGTTACTTGTTTGGTTGAAAAACTAAAAATGCTTATTATCTTAGTGGTAGAGTCACCATCCCTGGAGGTGTTAAAGAACCATGTGTGGATGTGGCACTGAGGGGCACGGTTAGTGGGCACAGTGTGGTGGGATGGTGGTTGGACTAGGCAGTCTTAGAGGGCTTTTCCAACCTTAATGATCCTATGAATCTGTGAATATAACTCCCTTTAGCTCACTTACTACATCACATCTTGGTTGATGGCTTACAGGTAATTATTGATAGAGGGCAGAGGGACAGACAGATAAACATGATTCTCACTGCTTCATTTACTTTTGAAACTAATGCAGACAGTAGAAACCTTGAAATGGCAGCCAGGCACTTAAAGCCAGATTCCAAGTTCCTTTACCATTTGCGTGCTCTGAGAAACAAAGTGCGCTCAGTGAGCAAGGACACTGCATCTCACTAAGGGTTTTTCTGTCTTCATGGTCCCTACTCACACTTGTTTTTTGTTTGTTTTATTATAGACTTTCAGAAGCAAATCAGCAACTCTAATACCATTCTTTTCCTAATACTTCAGAGTATCTAATTAATTGCCTGCCACTTTTAAAATGGCAGGCTTAAAGGAAGGCAGGCAGGGATGCTGTACAAAATATGCACTTCAAGAGGTGCTTAATCCATTGTTAAGACATGAAATTGACAACATAAACTGATCAACAATAATGAAACAATAATTTTCAGAGGAATTTTTTGTTGTTGTTTCTTCATAAAAAGCAGAATAAGAAACTGTTAGCTGTTGCAGTTTATCAAACCAGCACTATTTGCTCAAAACTGAATGATAAATGAGCTTAAATAAATCTTTTGCAAGGAACATAATAAACTCTAAAAGGAAATGAAGGTAATTATTTGCACTAGTGAAGAGCAGTATATAGTACTTGATCTAGTGGCTGGCAGTCCCGCCAGTGGCACGGGGGTTGGAACTTGATGATCCTTGAGGTCCCTTTCAACCCAGGCCATTCTATGATTCCATGATAAAAGCAGTAAGACTTAAAGAGAGTCTTGCTCAAAACAGCTACTGCACTCAGACTGAAGTCACACTGATTCCCTTATCTGTATTGAAGAAGAGTTAAAGAATATTTCTGATAATTACTGAAGAAGACATCATAGTAATCTCAAAGACAACACTCCTCAACATTATTTGAAGACACTATCTTTTTCCTTTCTTTTCATAGAATCATAGCATCTCCAAGGTTGGATAAGATCCACAGGCTCACCCAGTCCAACCATCCACCGATCAGCAATAGCTCTCACTAAACCATCTTCTTCAACACAACATCCAAACGTTCCTTGAACACCTCCAGGCCCATTCTACTGTATGACCACTCTTTCAGAGAAGTAGTATTTCCTAACATCCAGCCTGAATCTCCCCTGGCACAGCTTGAAGCCATTCCCTCCGGTCCTACCACCGTTTACATGAGAGAAGAGGCTGACCCCAGCTCACTATAACCTCCCTTCAGGTAGTTGTAGAGAGCAGTAAGGTTTCCCCTGAGCCTCCTCTTCTCCAGACTATTTTCAGAAATGTTAAAAACATAGGTTACTAAGTCATTCAATTTCACTCTCAAAATGACTCCAACAAAGACACCTGCCGGCTAATGTAAGAAACAGAGCTTCCTTCCTCACACTCAAAGATTCAGGCTTTTTCTAAGTATTTCACATCTTCTGACCCTATAAAAAAGTTAACAGGCTTACTACCATAACTTACACAAAGCTAGCCTCTATAGGAAGATCAGTGCACAGAGCTCTGTAGGTGCTGGCTTTCTAGACAAAAATATATATACTTTACACAGTAAAGACATCAATATTTCAAGATTATGCTTCTTGCCGGCAAAGGGTTCAGTACGAAGCACTGTCTGTTATATGAACAATCAAAGACTACATTAGTCCTAATGTTTCTGTGTGTTGGTTGGTTTTGCTTATTCATCTAAACCAAGTTAGATTGATTTACAGGATTAAAAGCAAGCAGTAAGATTGAGGAAAATCAATGTTTATACGCATGTATATAGATATATGCCCCTTCATAAATATATATGGCAGAATAGTTAAATAAAATAAACAAGTTAAAATATTGTTCCAACCATGTTAATAAACAGAAGGACCTTTTTAAAACACTGAAGATTGAACTACAGGCTTACTGATCTCTTCTACCCTTAACACCAGACCCAAGCTATAATGCTCACTAATCTGCAACGTTATCTCAAAGTTCAGCAGGAAAACCTGGTCACACCAAAACCTGTTTCTCCAACACAGCAGTGCCCTGGCGCTTTTCACCTCTGGACCAGGATTGGCCTCTGTGCAGCACAGAGCACATTACAGCCACAGGAGGAGTTCTGTGGTGTAAAGGACAACACACAAGATAAGATCAAGTGACGACTGGATGTTATACAATGTTGATTTTTTATTTTATTTACTGAAAAAAAAACATCAAGCTGTATTTATATGCACATGGAGAACATGGGTTTCTGGTAACTCTGCCAAGATGACACTTCAGTGTGATTACACCTATTTATTAGCCTAGTGGAATGCTGCTGCAGAGCGTACTAGTACTTCATGCTCTGTTGTTTATCCTGATCTTACGTAGTTTTTTTCTCACTCTTTATTTAAAATAAACAAAAAAAAACAGATAAGAAGGAAAGGCGCTGGCACAGCTGCCCAGAGAAGCTGTGGTGCCCCATCCCTGGAGGCGCTCAAGGCCAGGTTGGATGGAGCCCTGGGCAGCTGAGCTGGTGGGGGGCAGCCCTGCCCACAGCAGGGGTTGAGGCTGGGTGGGTTTTAAGGTCCCTTTGGGCTGCATTCCACGCATCTCACTCCCACAGCCCCCTTCAGCTTCAAGCACAGGCATCCTATGCCCCTTCCCCAGCACAGACAGACTGAAGAGGCCCCTGAACTGCCATAGGGCTCCCCAGCACATGCAAAACAACACAGAGGTTTTAAGCATACCATCACATTAAATCTCATTCTAAAAATTCAGTCTGGCCTATACAAACAAGCAGCAACACAGTACAGAGGGATGAGCACACATGACAAGTGAGTCTCATGGTGGACACAGACCTGCAGCAAGGCCACAGCAGACCAGACACAAGCAGGCAGCCTGACCAAGCCAGCCAAATCATCTGAAGCAAGACTAGGAGCTTCAACAAATCCAAACTTTTCACATTTTGTCATGACAGCAATGCAAAAAATCACTGTTCCTTTTCTTTAAATCACTATTAAGGCAAGACGGACTTCAAACCAGAGTAAAGAGGAGCATTTGCTTCCTTACTGTAGCCAATTCTTTCCTTCTCATTTGACTGTTTACAAGTTGCAAGGTTATAAAGCATAATTTCTTCCAATATACCTTACAGTAAAACTTCCTCCTACCTCAACCCAGTAGTAGTAAAATTAAAAAAAAAAACAAAAACAAAAAGAGAGACAATCTAAGCAAACCAAATGGATTACAAAAATTATAAGACACCAATTTTTAAATATTTTTTGTTGAACTTTACCTAGGTCCCTCTACTACATTAACTTGGAAAATAGGTCCACTCCTCTTTTTTGAAGGAAGTTTGACCAAAGACATTTCAATATTTTATAAAAAATGTTACAGATCTGTTCTTAATCTGAATCAAAATGTAATACACAGCTTTCATTGTAACTTCAACAACATTTTAGAAATCAAAATAACATAAATTTAAGTAGAGATGTAAAATAAAACCTCAAGTGTGCTGTTAATTTTAAAATGAGTTAAGAAATTACTCAGTTTTCCACTTTCTTTCCTCTGAGTTGTCTGAGTGGTTATTTGGCATACGTAAACACCCTTACTAGCGACCTGACCCAAACTACCGCCACTTCAATGCAGTGCTCAGAAAGTGATGTTGAAGGTTTGAGAGCAAAGCTTTTTACAGATACAAAGAAGTTCCAGCTGATAAATGGGGAAGGGTGATGGCTCAGAGTCCTTGCGGGCAGGCTGCGGGCACTGCAGGCTTTTCTCATCAGCTGTGGAAATTCAGCAAGCACAACAGTTTGGAAAGCTTCTTACTGGTTCAGCGAGCAAAGGGAGCTAACACACTTCACAACCCCACGTTAGCAGCCAATTAAAAGCTTCACATTATCACATCACCTCACTGAATGCAAATAGCCAGGAACACCGAAACTTTGCAGACCTCTTTACAAGATCAGATAAAAAAAAAAAAAAAGAAAGAAAAACAACAGAGTACGTACAGTTCAGTTCCCACAGCTATCATTCCAGCACAGACGCACACACCCCTGAGCATCTCTACTCAAAACAGACACTGTTTTCATTTGATGAATACTGTGATTACCTTAATGTAGCTAATTTGGGGTGAGCATGTACAAAATCCTTTAAAAAGAAAGTTGCCTCTTTGCTAAGTAATGTTTTTGTAGTACTAACTAGCCTACTTCTGTCCAACAACCTCCCTTTTGCAGTTCTCATCTATTAAACATAATTACAGCAGAGAAGATCACTTGGATGCTAACACTTCTACACTACAATGGCTCTGAATCCAGTGAGAAAAAATAGCTGTCTAATATATAACACAGAGCATTATTCTCCTATGGTAATAAAGCAATTAAACTACGTACATTGATGTACTAATAAGCAACACGGCTACATGCCTCTTTAGCGTCACAGTGGGGTGAGAAACTGTTGTACCGCAGTCATTTCATGAGGATCCAAACAGGTGGAGAGGAACTGGGCCAGTGTACAGCAGCTGAGCAAGATGGTATTTTTGCTAACTGCCTTCTGGTGCTGCAGAATCTAATTTCCACCCAGAAAAAAAAAAAAGTTGCTTGGCAAAATTTAGTACATTTCTACATATGCCTCAGTGAATGGTTTTGAAATGTGGATCACACCTATTTGTCTCATGAGCTTTTGAATATTGATTTAGGCAAGTGGAACTTGCCTTGGACTCCATAATTAAGAACTATTACAAGGCTGATCAAATAATACAATTAAAAAAATAAAGACAAAACATGAAGTCTCCTCCAATTCTTCCATTATCTCATAAATAAGCAGCTTGACATAAGGTATTCAAGCTGTTAGGGAATTTATTTATTTGTAAATGACAAACCAATCTCCCTGTCAGTCTAACAGCTTTTCCTAGGGAGTCAATTTACTTAAAAATAAATTCAGTCATTATCATACTGAGACAGAATTATTAGATTACAAATGTAGTTGCATTCTGAAGCATTGCAGTCATGTGAAGAGATTTCTATAGAAAAAAAAGTTACCTAAATTTAAAATTAAGAGTTACGTTCAGCCTTTATCAGATTTGCTTCTGGGAGTGGCAGTCACAGAACCGTAGAATCATCAAGGCTGGAAAGACCACTAAGCATCTACTCCAACCACCAGCCCATGCCTGTGACTGCTCTAGACCTCTGCTACATGCACCCTTTTCTTGAACACCTCCAGGGACAGTGACTCCACCAACTCCCCTGGAAGCCTGTGCCACTGCCTCATTACTATTTATGAGAATAAATTTTTCCTTATTTCCAACCTGAGCTTCCCCTGGCACAACCTGAGGCCGTTCCCTCCCATCCTATTGCTGTTATCTAGGAGAAGAGGCCGACCCCCATCATGTCACAATCTCCTTTCAGGCAGTTGTAGTGAGTGATAAGGTCTCCCCCAGGCCTCACTTCTGCAGACTGAACAATCCCAGTTCCCTCAACCGCCCCCCATAAGACTTGTGCTCCAGACCCTTCGCAGCTTAACTGCCCTTCTCTGGACACATTACAGGGCCTCAAAATCTTTCTTGTAATGAAGGGCACAAAACTGAGCACAGCACTCAAGGTGCGGCCTCATCAGTGCCAAGTGCAGAGTGGGCACGATCACCTCCATGCTCCTGCTGACTGCACTATTTCTGATAAAAGCCAGGATGTCATTAGCCACCTTGTCCACCTGGGCACACTGCTGGCTCATGGTCAGCCAGCTGTCAACTAACATTCCCAACACCCTCAGCTGTATGCCCTGCTGCAATAGTGCTTGCATTAAAATTGCTTCCGTGAAATGTGTAAGTATTCACCTATTCAATCTAGCATTTCACTGTTAGGTACATACAGTACTGGCACCAATGAAACGGAAAACAGAATGAAACATCAGAGTCTCTAAGGACAAAGTCCATGTATCAGAAAAGACCCATGACTGGGTGCTTTGGTGCCAAGTGATGACGTTCTTCAGAGAACTGATGTAGATTACTCACCCAGCAAGTCTGTCAGACATTCTTTGAAGCGGGTTATTTGAAAACACAATTTTTTTTTTTTAATTACTTTTTTTTTTTTAAGGCTTATCAAGAAAATTTTCATCCTACTCACTTTATCAAAGTAGCTTGAAGTAGAAATATTTGGCTCAGGGAAGAGAATTACTAAATTTGTACATGCATGTGTGTGATCCTGAAGCTCCAAAGCACCAAAGTATGCTGAACCAAAAACAGCTCAAACCTCCACGCAGCAGACAGCAAATGGAGATTTCTATTTTAATGTGTACATGTGTGCATGGCAAATCTCTCAACTTTTATGCCTACCCAGCTCATGATTGTGCAGGGAGGGACGGGGGCACCATGTCACGCAGTGGGAGTCTGCTGGAGAATGAGGGTACCAAGGAAATTCTTTTAATGCAGGATACTTGGAGCCTCATATCCAGCTTCGTCACATCTTGGTATCATCACTCCTCCCATACTATGGACAGGGAACAAAAAGGCTGAGTACCTGACAGGGCACAGCTCATGCCAGCAGCTCTGTCTGGCAGCTGGGAGGGAGGTGACAGCACAGTTCCAGGAAGCTGGAGGCAGGTGCTGGCCTGCCCAATTTCACACTGCAGCTGCACAGACTGACAGGGCTGACTTAGAATTTTGTCTACCGCTGGAATTTGTTCTAAAATACAGAATTATGTTACAGGGTGACAACTAGCTTCTTTGAAACCATTAAAATCTGTAATGCTATTCTGACAACAGTATTCTAAAAATATATTGCTTACAAAGGTCAGCAGGTAAATCAGAATCAAGGGCTTGCAAGGCTCTGCAAGGCAAGGAAGAAGGGCAACTTAAATTCACTTTATTTTACATGCTTATAATGCTAGTCTAGCAATATTTGAGAACACTGCAGTGCATGACAACAGAACACACAGCAGCATACTCTGACATCTGCACACATCAAACTAGACTGAGCTAAATGTTTCGGCATATGAAACCTAGCAAAGAACATGATTTCAGTGGTCTCTAGAGGCAAAAAAAGCTTTTAAAAAGGAAAACAGAGGCAGACAGTGTATGTGCAAAGACTGAGTTAAGGCATTATGAAGGTTTAACTACAGGCTCTTGAAGTTTAGTTTTCATTCTCTGCAATCACTCAAGCCCTTGTTCAGAACATTTTACAAAACAAGTCAATCTCTCAGAGTAATACTGTGGAAATTCCCTTAATGTGCACATCCCAGAGCCCTGGAGGGGTTCAGAGTGCTGTGACTTTACTTTCCTAAAGGTGAAAAACCTCAGTTCTTTGATATTGCTGTGCTCCTAAATGTGCGGTTAACAGTGACTCTTTGGCAAAAAAAAAAAAAAAAAAAAAAAAAAAAAGTCAAGAAATAATCTACGGCATCATAAAAAGAGCCTAATTTAGCAGAAGCTCTAGACCAAGGTCAATCCAATCAGACTCAACAGTCAAGTCCAGGCTGGGCAGGAAGCTTGCTCAGGGCTGCAGAGAGACAAATGGGATAACACACTACAAGGAGGGTGTGAAACACTGCCCTCTGAGATGTGGCAAAGCAGGGAAGGGATGCCTCTCGCTCCTTGTTTTGCCCAAATAGGCATTCACAGAACAAGCAAAAATATTATCAGGGAGGTTAGCACTTTAGATCACATTTTCCACTCCCATTTAGCTGACAGAACATTTATAAGACAACTTCTGTATATCAAGAGGGTATTAGAAAAAAGGAAGTTAAGCTAACATACATATAAATGAGATTTCTCTTCATTCAACACAGGTCAAGGTCTTAAAAAGGGCAAATACCTACGAAGGACTTAGGGTCTCTGGTTGATGAAAAAACATGAGCCAGAAGTACACACTTGCATCCTGAAGACCAATGGTATTCTGGGTTCCATCAGAAGAGGGGTGGACAGCAGTGACAGAAGGTGATTGTCCCCCTCTACTCTGCCCTTGTGAGGCCCCATCTGGAGTGTTGCATCCAAGTCTGGGGCCCCTAATACAGGAAAGATACGGAGCTTTTGGATAGGATCCAGTGGAAAGCCACAAAGATGATTCAGTGGCTGGAGCACCTCTCCTATGAAAACAGGCTGAAGGAACTGGGCTTGTTCAGCCTGGAAAAGAGAAGGCTGCGGGGAGACCTCACTAAAACCCATGATATTTGATCCCCACCAGAAACACCGTTTGCCTTGTTTGATTTACGAGGTCAACAGAGTAAGAATGAATAGCCTTTCAGTGTGGAAACAGGAGCCAAGAACTCTGACTTGTCTTTGGGAGCGGACTTCTGTTAGGTTTACACACAACAACATGCAAAAAGGCAAGCTGGTGTATTCAAGCACAAATTACATATACATCATGTCTATCCAGTGAGGTTATGCTTCAGCAACAATGTTACTAGATTTTAGATTATTAATAGGAACAATAACATCTTTCTCAAAAATCAGTTTCTGAGCTTCTGAGTATTTCTTAACTTCATATTCTTATCTACTCTAGGATTTTAAAGGACAGCTTAAGAAGTTCCTTTGAACGCAAGCCAATAATAAGTAATGAATTTTCTGCAGTAGATTACATTCATATCTGATTAAAATGGAAAGTACTGGATAAGTAGTACGCGAACAGTCTTTGTACAATTAAGTTTTCACTCTCAAAATTACTAATGGTTTTAACTGAGAACTGAAAATCTCCACAAGTCTACACTATATATATACACAAAACTGTATGATTAATCTGGAGCAGGAGAAAAAGTACAAGGACAGTAGTCCTGTAGACTTTACAAAAGACAGTAGAGTTGACAAAGTTTTCCTTGTTACGTATTTTCTGCAGAATGTTCAGTTTCAAAAAGAATTGGCACTTCACACTTAAATAACTGCTTAAGGTGTTCATAAGCCTTTTTATCATATATACCAAATTCTGGACAGAGTTGAAGTTTCTTAAATTATTTCAAATTGTCACTGATAATTCCAACACAGACTGTGCATTTATTTTCCAAATACTGCATGTTTCAATAGATGAAGTAATCATAAACACTTGGTGACTTTAAAAACAAATGAAAAGAAGTTTCACTTGTGCATATTACGTAAATATCAATTCTCTAAGTGACCATGAAGAATAGTGGTGAATTAGAACAAAAGATTGATCACATCAAAGGCCAGCAGACACCTCCCATGTTTGATACGCAGTGAACAGGCACTTTTACACATACGGCATTCAAAATCCTGTGATTTTAACTTCTGTGACTTTCTTTACAATGCCTTCTGGAAAAGAAATTTTATTTCCTTTTTTAAAATCAAGCCTTCTGCCTGATTTCTGTGGTGCCTTCCAGTTATTGTCCTATAGGGCAATCTGAAGAATGGCATCCAATCCATCACTCATGTTCACGTCACCGACTTTCATATCTGCTCACCAGTCAAGCTACAGACCAAAGCCATTTGATATTTGTACCCAATCACTTTTTAGTTCAGCTATTCTGTCTACTGACTAGAATTACATGTGCCCAAGTCAGACCCAGAGCACATGCTCCATGACAGAGCAATGTCCTCTTCAAGTCCTCTTTTCATTTTTCTTGATCACTGACATTTGAGAACCTTTCGCCTCCAATACCCTAATGCTAACAGCTAATCTGCAACACCTCACTGCTTCCACTTGCCTCCTATAAACATTAGTCCCCATATACAGTTGTACCTATTGAGGCTGAAACTTGTCTGCCATTTTACTGCTCCATTACTCGCTATTTTTTCTAATCAACTTTAGTAAATGACTCTTTACATGATTATTTTTAGCACCATATCAACAGAAAATACCATCCCTGTATTCACACATATCTCTACACCATTTATGAATTCTCCAGACAGCATAGAGCTTTCAAAACATTTAGTGTCTGATGAAGCATCCTACAAGCATAGGGAGCATCCTGCAAGCGTACTTCTTCATCTGAACCACTTCACATATTTGCTGACATTCTGTGAGAAGTCCAACTGGTTTACAAGATAAAACTTTTCCTTACAAAATGTGCACAGGTTTTTCAGAGTGTATTTTGTCTAGCAAGTTTTATGCTCAAAAGCTTTGATTTGCCACTCTTTAGTTCTCTGCATCACTTTGAAGCCTTTAAGTTGGGGCTAGTTTCCTCATAAAAAATAATTTAAGGAATAGATCACTGTGAGAGAATCTTACAGATAAGAAACACCCCCTAAGCTCTTCCACATTGAGCATTGATGCAAATAATTAAACTCCAATGCTGCAGCCTTATGTTTCTTGACTGTTGCTTTTACACATGCACTTTTTAGCAACCTGCCACATAGTCTGGCAGGCTTGGTGTAACGGGGTGGAATGGGGGGAGGGGGAGGTTGTGTTCACTCTTTTTTATGCCTTTAGCTGTTTGCTCCTCAAGAACATTTGCCTTGTCATATTATCATTTTATTTTTAACGTTCCAAAGATTTTCTCCCATTTTCTCATTTGGATGTATTTTCCCCTTATCATTCCGTTTCCAATAGCCTCCTTTCTTATGCTGTTTAGCCACGTTTTATGTGTCCATAGAGAAACTGCTATTTTCAGATTATATTATACAGGTGTTTTTTTTTAAACTCAAAGAAAAGAAAGGAATAAGAGAGTGTATTATTGTAAAAAAAAAAAGAAAAAAAAAGAAAAAAAAAAGTACAAACTTTCACACTGGGCTTAAGTGTCATTCAATTCTAATATGGCATTAGAAATGGCATGACAATGGCAGGAAAACTGGTCAAAGCTGAAGTATTATCTACATACTTGGCAAACACCAGGGGGTAGCAAAGGAAGGAAGGTTTAATTTATCCAAATAGAATTTTGAAGTGTTATTAAGCCAAATCCTACAGCTGCTAATGAAAGCAGGAGCCAGGAGAAGGGGTACAATGAGACCTAAACCACCATCTGCACGGCTGTGCTTACACAAAGGCTGAAACCTCAGGCTTACAAGAGCAGAGCATGCTTACTGCAAGCAGGAGACAAAGCTACATCTGCAAGGCTGCAGAAGGCTTGCAGGCAGAGAGCTTCTTTCACACTGCTGACAGGGCCTGACTGTACAGATCTGATGTCAATTAGAAAAATAGAAGAAAATAAAATAGAAATAAAATATAGGTACCTATATATCAAAATATAGGTATTCTTTCTTGTTTGAAATGTGAAATCTATTCCCTACTTAATAAGTAGGCTGCCCAGAGAGGCAAGGATGCCCCTTCCTAGAGATGTTCAAGGCCAGGTTGGATGGGGCCCTGGGCAGCCTGATCCATTACTAAATGTGGAGGTTGGTGCCCCGGCCTGCGGCAGGGGCATGGGAGCTTCATGATCCTGGAGGTCCTTTCCAACACAAGCCATTCTGCAATTCTGTGTTCCTATGAAATGATCTCAACAATGTGGAAACCACAGGATCCTCTTGTTCCAAATGGAAAAATAAGCTCACATCCTCTATAGCAAGCATTCACATAATAAGCAACAGAAACATGCACCAAATATCCAAGTCAAATAAATGGAATTAATACAGTTGGGTAAGTTTTAGTCACCGTTAGGTAGACCTGTATCACACACGCTTATCCAGCAACCTTTTCTTCTCACATCTGTGTGCAATTAAACAAGAAAAATACCCTACATGGAGCAAGAAGCAGTACAATCAAAACAAAAATCAAAAGCCTAAAGCTTTGTGACTTGTAGAATCAAAATTCTTTCAAACCTAGGCCCAAATGCTGTGCTAAATGGTAGACACATGAAAATCCAGGGAAACCTTGGTACCTTGCACAGATTTTTCTAAAACATGTGCAGGCAACTCTCAGGATTACGTTTGTCCCATGTTTTCCAACTACTTATATTGCCGAAGCTAAAGCATCATAAACAAACACTACTGGCTTAAGTTGCAGACATTGTAACCACGATGGTTAGAGGCAATAAGATGCACTACATAAGGAGCAGTAATACTATTTTTGACTAAAATAAGCATCTACTTCATAGTCAGAGAAGGGACTGCATGCTGAAAATTTTTTTCAGGACACATCAACAAAATCCCCCATCTGCCTATGAAATCTGCCTGTCTTTTTACATCAAAAAGGATGACTTTCCAGCTAAGGATTATAACAGAACACCCTAAAATGAGAGTTTCCAAGAAATCAGACTGTCTAAATTTTTTTCATTTCATTAAATAAATATAACTATATTCTACACCATCAGCCTTTGTACCTCAAACAAAGGCAGCATTCCTTCCCCGCAACAGAAACAGATTTTGAAGCAAATTAAAGACAGTATCAAGACTTTGAAAAGACTGGGGGGAAAAAAGCCAGTTGAAGCATCTTAGCTTATGAAGGAACTATAATATAAGGCACATCGTTTTGTAATTATCTCCTTAGACTGATAAAAGATGCAGCCTCAAAATCAACTGCAGCAAAACTGAAACATTTAAGAAAGTAGAATGCCCAAAATGGATGAAGAGAACCTAACTCTAAATGTAATACCAACAAAACTGTATTTGATGACATTTTCTTTGCCTAATGCAAACCTCTGTAAATGCTTATCAGAAGAAATCATTTCTCAGGAAAGTCACTTTACAACAAATTAGTACAATAGTAGTACCAGCCTTCTACTATATACTTTCAGGTTCAGGATTTGCTCAAACTGAATGCTCAAAACAGCATGAAATAGACAGCAGTCGAGCCCTGTAAGCCTTAGAAGTAAAACCAAGGAGACCTCAGAGTTTCCACAGTTTAATGAAAGCAGAGTAAGAATGATTCTTGAAAAAGGTCACTGTCAAACAAAAGCAGTGCAGTAAGGGCATCATAAAGTAAAACACCTGTGAGATGGGAATAAGCCTCTTCTCCTGGGTAACTAGCAATAGGACAAGAGGGAATGGCCTCACAGGCAGCTGGGGAGGACCAGGATGGATATTGGGAAAAACTTCTCAGAAAGAGTAAAGAGGCAGTGGCACAGGTTGCCAGAGAGCTGGTGGAGTCACTGTCCCTCGAGGTGTTCAAGAAATGTGTGGATGTGGTATTAAGGGACATGGTTTAGTGGGGTAATACTGGTAGGTGGACTGTTGGAATGGGTCATCTTGGAGATCTTTTCTAACTTTGGTGATTCTATGACAGAATATTAATGCCATTATCCTTTTTCCCCCCACAGCAATGAAACTCACTCACACAGAACACTTCAAATAAGTAAGTAAATGAAATGCACAGAACCTGCAACAACTAAATCCATTACCAAAGGATGAAATATGATCAGTAAGAACAAAGCAAGGACTTCATTGAATTTCATTTTTCTTTCTATTTACATGCAGCTTAAAAGATGTTTAAAATCACTTATCTAGTACAGGTTCCAATAGACAACCTCACACCTTGATTTCCTTCCAAGATAATTCATCAGGAATGAGATGTTCCTTTTGAAAGAATATTTCACAAAAGCAGAGATCTGATTGAAAATAGAAGTCAATATCCAATACCTTTATCCACTTCCACACATAAATAACCATCTAATGGGATCACTAGGAAAAATCAGTGAGTTTCTGTGCAATGTAAAGACGTTTCTTTTCAGAATAAGAATACATAAGGAATTTGTTTATTCTTTAACTGTATTCTCACAATCTTTTGCAGAGACCTCATTGCTCTCTATAACTTCCTGAAGGGAGGTTGTAGTGAGCTGGGGGTCGGCCTCTTCTCTCGTGTCATTAGTGATAGGACCAGAGGGAATGGCTTCAAGCTACGGCAGGGGAGATTCAGGCTGGACATGAGGAAGTATTACTTTTCAGAAAGGGTGGTCAGGCAGTGGAATGGACTGCCCAGGGAGGTGGTGGAGTCACCGAGCCTGGAGGTGTTCAAGGAAAGACTGGATGTTGTGTTGAGGAACATGGTTTAGTGGGAGCTATTGGGCATAGGTGAACGGCTGGACTGGATCATCTTTTAGGTCTTTTCCAACCTTGGTGATTCTATGATTCTATGACTCTTTGGTCTTTGACTCACATTTGACAAAAATAAAGTAAAATATTGATCAAAATTATCTTCCTCTAGATTTTTCCCATGCTAACTGTACCTAATCTTCACAAAAGTTCTGTCCTCCTGACTGAACAGGAAAAAATCCTGTCCTCCTCCTCTAAGACAGGAAAAAATTGTATTAATCCATCCAAATGACCCAACATCTATGTTAGTCAATATATCATACTCAATGGTTTTTAAAAATAGTTATTTCCAACAACAGGAGTTGTACAGTGGAGAGGACAGGCACATAAACAGCAGAGATAAGATTAAAATTTGAGAAATTCAAGGTTATACTGCTGTGCTTCAATGCAGGTATTACGCTACCTTCAAGAGTTACATGCACATATATTATGAACTCTTGTGCAAGAAGAATTGTAGATAAGCTCTACAAAGTGGTAACAGATTCACTGCTTGTTTACTCCTCTAGAATTTCTCAGAATGTTGGCACTGAAAATAACAAGCTTCATTCTTGCTTTTTAATCAACATCTCTAAAAAAATACATAAGCCCACTTACTTTGCATTGCCCTCCTTCCACCCCTCTCCTCCGGCCCCCCGCCCCCCCTCTTTTTCTTTCTTTTTAATTTCAATTCAAGCTCTTTGAAAAGCTCTGTATCCTTATAGCCAAGTCATGGTCACTGATTAGCAGATGTACCATCCTTGCAAATCTCAAGCCTCATCACGTAAGCTAAGTAGTAATGACAACATCAGGACAAATGCTGAGTTAGTGACTTGAAAAAATGATTAATTTTTACAGTAGAGTAGTCACACTAGGGGAAAAACATCCATGTACCTTATAAAGCTTTAATTAAAACAATACATTACTCATTACTGGTAACAAATAGCTACAGCTATGTCTTGGTAGTATAAGCTACACAAAGAAGCATGAGCTCTAAGTAAGCCTTTCAGTGTACACAGTTTCCCCACAAAAAAACCTCGAGCATGAGCTTTCTACCGCCTTCATATTTTGGACAAGAAAAAGCTCAGGGGAAACGTTACTGCTTTCTACAATTACCTGAAAGGAGGTTGTAGGGAGGAGGTGGTCAACCTCTTTGTCAAGATGACAGTGATAGGATGACAGGGAATTGCCTCAAGTTGCACCAGGAGAGGTTCAGGTTGAATAATAGAAAAGATTTATTTGTTATATATTAGAACAGGCTGCCCAGGGAGGTGGTTGGAATCATCATCCCTGAGGGTCTTCAAGAAATGCAGAGATGTGGCACTGAGGGGCATGGTTTCTAGAGCAACAGCAGTGATAGGCTGACGGTTAGACTGGATGATCTTAGAGGTCTTTTCCAACCTTACTGATTCTGTGATTCATTCACTGACACTGTTCTTCAGAGAATGGGCAGCTGCACAGCAAAAATCACTACACGATTTGCCAGAACTTGCCCATGCACACCCAGAGCAGAGATTCTGTTTGTTTTCAGGAGGACCTAAAAGCTCCTACAGAAAAAAATAAGAGTGAATGGACTCCCTCCTCATTTCCCACCACAGAGCTGCATATGCTATGCACGTTGGCTAATCAACAGTTTATGTGGGTCAGCATTTAAGAGTTATGTTAAAATAGAATTAAGAGGAACATAAGAAGAATATCTTCTTATTTCTTTTCTTTATTTCTTATTCTTCACATTTAGTGTGAAATGCTACAAATACAATTTTTTTTTTAAAAATAGAGGTTCTGCATAACTGCCATGAGATAAGGCTAGCTCCATGCTGCCCTGCAGCTCTGTCCCCAAAGGGAAGCCACTGCAACACAAGAGGATGCTCGGTGTCTCAGCCCTGTTTGTTCACGCCTATACACCTACTGCTTCCACTTCCACAATCAGGCAGCCTGTTTTCACTACCCCTGCCAACACCTCTGTGGAGCCCATCCAGCCCCTGCCTCCACTCCCATGTAAAAGGACACAGTTTAAAATACCTCTGCATGCAGTTGTCTACTATGGTTGCTCTGCTTATCAAACATAACTGCTACATGATTTTCTGTCAACTATAAAGGTAAGACACTAAAGAAATAAGAGCAAGTATCCACCTCTCTCACTAGCTTACATACGCACCCAGGAGTCGCTTCCCTCTGGCTCCACGTGCCTATGCTCACACATAGGTTTGCTCCTCCTGACTATCACTGCTGCTGTGCCAAACATTTTAAAAAGCACATGCCTCATGCTGGAAGTACGGCATTAAAATAGCTGCTACTTCTCTATACCTAACAAGCTATCTGTGTAAGAGACGAAAATCATAGTATTTTCACAGGGAGAAAACTTTTAAGGACAAACCCCGCCATAGCTGTGACACAGCCTTAACTTATTATTATTATTATTATTAATTTACACTCCCCCGCAGTTTTTAAGAGTGACAAAGCAAGGCTGAAACAAATAATAATTTTGTATGATGGCAGTTGTACATGGCCTTGTCTACCCGCTTCCCTTCAAATAGAGGAGAAAAAACTCACCCTCAAGTATGCAAAGCTCTGATGGAGGGTCCTAGTTACAGCTCCCGGTGAGAAGTACAGCTCAGCTTAGTAAGCCACCTTTCCTCTTTTCACAAAGCTACAGTAGATCCTTAACTGTCTTAGTAACTTAACAACCAAAGGACAGCATGTGGGTACGAAGAATAGAACTGGTGATGCTGTAGGAGGCAGCAGGGCCTCTTCTGCTCTCTCCTAATGTCTTCCATAAAAACCTTGCTGAGAAACAACAAAGTTCAGCTCCAGGTGTGCCCATAAGAAACATCTCAGCACTTGCTAATGGCATTACAGATTATGTGCTTCCTCCAGCGAGCTCACATCTGATGTTTTTTCCCCAACAAAACTCTAAGCAAGGAAAGTGGGGACTGTACCATGCTATCCATGGAAGCCATCCATAGAAGCTACAGCTGGTGAGCGGTCTGGAGCAAAAGTCTTATGAGGTGCAGTGACGGTTCAGTCTGGAGAAGAGGAGGCTCAGAGGAGACCTCATCACTCTCTACTGCTCTGTACTGGATTTACTTTGCTAATTTGGAACTGCACTGATTAAGCCAACAAACCTATAAATCAGGGTTGTTAGATTATGTGAAATTAAACCCAAACAGCAGTAGGTTGGTCACAGACACAAAGGAAGTAAAAAAAAAAAACCTATACAGAAAATGGTATTGGTAGAAGCAGAACAACAGCAGCTGTTTATTCCACACCTTGCTCTGAACCCTCAGGGGTTTGGCTTCAGCTCATCCAGTCACTGCTTCTTGGAGCAAACCCAGAACCCCTCCCAAGATAAATGTCACACCTCAATTCCCGCCCTCTTTGACAGAGCTCACCTGGGCCTCCACAGCTGCACGCAGCTGCCCATGTGCCACGAAGCAGGACGTGGTGCTCCTTTTCCACAGAGATGGGGGGAGGAAACTTACATGTTTATACTATCATCCGTACATGTCATTAAAAGAAATTACCTGCCCACAACCCTTGCCTTGCTGGAATGGTACGCCCAACAGAAGCAGAGGAAAGAGCACCTCTGGCAGAGGGCCTCTGGGAGTATTGAGACAAAGGCCAACAAGGAGAGCAAAGTTCAGGGCACACCTGCACAAAAGGAGGCTGCTGCGATCGTGCCAACAAACCACAGCTCTGCCCAACATAGTGAAGCTGGAAGTACCACTGGCAAGGAACTATGTGCTCTGGTAGCAACACTTCACATACAGAGATGAACCAAAACAGATCTGGGGCTTGAGAAGCCTGCCTGCCCAGAGCTTGAGAATAGGGGTAAGGATGGCTGGGTTTAATTGGCTTAAGTAGCAGAAGTCAATGAACATTTTAGAAGGCAAAGAGAGGAATCAGCATGGCAGCAAGAGCTGCATCCTCCCCCATGCCAAGGGAGAAGCTTGGAGGCAGGCTGAGCTACATGAGGCCTGCGCAGTGCAAGAGACTGTGCGCTTGGACTGGCAGCAGGAGCTGGCACATTGGGAGCAGCAGGTAACTTGACAGAAGGGTACAGGCTACGTAAACACACACCCATCATAAACACTTTTGATTTTAGTACCATTTTATTGATGCACACAGAATTTATGGCTTTTAAGACAGCTACCAACAGCTACCATTGAGAAATGAAAAAGATATCTGAAGAAGTCTTTGCAGACTGAGGAGCAAAGTTGCTTCTGCTTAGCCAAACCTAGCATCAAGAGCCAGGTCCTGAGCCACCCTGTCTGAGCTGCACTAGAAGAGGCTTTTGCTCCACAAACCTGATGCTGTCAGCTCTTATGAGCTTGCATAAGTTGCACAAAATTCCCATGCTGCAAACTAAATACTCTACTTTTGTATTCCATTCTACCTCCACCTACACGTAGGTAGAAATTGGGGTTATTCTGGCAAGGCATAAAACAATAGACTGGACTACAGAGCTAGAAACAAAGGATGGGGGCTGAACGTGCTCAGCTCTAGCTGAAAGTAAAGCTAGTTTTTGACTGTTGAACAAGTCTTCTTTATTCTTTTAATATTTCTGTTTAATGGGACTTCCTCAGCTCTGATTTTATGAAGGACTGTACAATATAATCTACCTGAAATGCTGCTACTTAGAACCAACTCCAGCAGCTCTCAGCCAGTAGGTCTAGCAGTCAGAATTCACATAGGACTTGTCCTATGTGCTAAGTCACCAACAGTAGTTTTGATTGGAGCTTCTCAAGATGCATGCATCACTAAAAGCTATCTGCATTAATTTCAGTGCAAGATAGCCATCAGAATAACATCTTGAAGATCTCTCCCCTCTACTCTCAGTCTGTAGCCTAAGGAAGCATATCATACTGCAACACTGGTTAACTGATAGCTGCTCTGAAGACTAGGAAAATGCTCCTCAGCCTGTATGTTATTACTTTTCATTTTCAAAGAGTTCTTTGATATGGTGATTCTCTGTTTTTGAACTGTCATGCCTGAAGCAGGGGGTTAGACAGCAAGGAATGTGATTTCTTTCTGCCTCTTTCCCCTTCCCAGTCTCCTTGTGCAGCTGTCACAAAGAAAAACTATGATCTGCTTCATCCCTTCAGGCTCCCACTGAAAGGCAGGTGGGCTGGTGAGAGGTCAGTTCCTCTGGAGCCCACCTGATGGGTGCAGCCTCCTCCCTGGCCTCACACTTTTCACTTCCAAGGCTGGATGGAGTAAGATCCGCTCCACTGGGGCACAGGAATGAGTACAGCATTGAGTACTACTACAGACCTGGAAAAAGGAGCAAGACAGAGCATGGGAACACATCCAAGTCTTCTGGACTGGTTTCTGTGGGACATATGAAGCACACCATTTGCTTGCTGCAGTCTTATCCTCCATCCCCAGTGCTGTCTTCTCTGGAGGCCTAAAGACAACACAGCTAGGAGATGCTGGCTCTGACTAAGCCCATCCATCCTTAATGACCTCATAGGCAGGTGTGTGTGGATCAGAACAAGGAAAGACATTAAGAGGAGAAAAAAAGCCATCTTATAAGAAGCTCAAGAGTTAATCCAGCAGGTTGTCAGTTCACCAATAGCATAAGCTCATCATTAGCAGCAGCTAACTTGGCAACAAGGAATTTGTACAGTGCAAGGGTTTTACACACACACACACACACACACACACACACACACAGAATTTAACAGTCTTCCAGGAACACTTTAACACTGTAAACACTTTCTGAGTTGCTGCATGGCCTGTAAGCCTGTCAGCATGCTTTAGAAAGCACTTGTCACAAAGAACACTGGCTCTATGTGAAGACTTCCTTTACAATCTTCAGCATTACAAAAATTGGATTTGAAAGTGGATGTGCTCGTACTGCATAACATGACTTTCAGTTCCATTCACGCATCATTTAAGCAACTTCACTGCAGATTAAATGCATTAGGATCCAAGGCCATCAATTCTTTTTGAGACATTCTTCAAAAGTATGAACTTAAAGGAAGCCTGAATACAGCCAGTGATTACAGTATAAGAAAGGAGAGTACCTCAGAGTGGGAGGACATAAATCAAAACACAGGGAAAATGTATCACAAAGGGGAAATGCAAACCTCACCTTTGATTACAAAATATATTATGAAAAACACACTCTTACTCTTGTTTGTAAATAACTGAGCTGATTACACCAGATATTTCTGTTTCACTTCCCTTCTGTTCTGTAACATCACAGAATCCATTCTCTCTGCAAAATTCCCTCTTTTCTAAAGCATATCTCCCCTGCACATCACCCAAACATTTTCACTCACTGCCATGACCTTGAGAACCTGCAAGCCACCATCCTCCTCAGAGCCTGATCCACAGCACATTTAAGCCAAAGGAAGGTCATCCTTTTATTACACTGCACCATTAAATCACTTCCCATGACTGTTGAAAATTGCCCTGTTTACTTAGAACCACAGCACTCAGTGTTACTAAACCCAAGAAGCATAATGGAAATACTTACATCTATTAATAGGCCATTAAGGGTAAGGGAAAAGATGCCCTGTGGCTGCAGCACTGTACTAAAAGTCAAGACACCATGAATAAAGGTAAGGCCCTACTCCCATTTCCCTGTAGGACAGTTAAAGGAGAACCAGTCCATCAACTATTTATTTTGGAAACAATGACTAGCCTGTCTTTTTATCAGCATTTCAAGATCCCAAACAACACGAGGAGAAAGGACTGTTCCCACTCCACCAGGGAAGCCCTGACGGAGCTGAGCCATCAACTTGTACCACCCTGGTGAGGGAAGGGAAATTAGCAACCCTTCATTCAAATATTCAAAAGACCAAAGTGATAATGTGTGGGTAAACACTGTAATATCATCTTGTTCTCCTTCCCAGGACTAAAGGAAATGCTTTTTGGGTGTGATTGCCACATGGTCTACTTAGTGGAGTAAAAAGAAAAGAAAAAATGAAGTACTTAAAAAAAAAAAACAAAAAACCTGAGAATTAGTTAAAATACAATTAAGTATTGGAAATTTATTCTAACTAAATAATCCAGGCTAGTTTGCACATATGAGAGCACTCTTGGTTTACCAGTCAGGGAAAGATCATTCCTACACTCCTTCTGTAGCTAACAAACCCAGACATGCTGCACAGCCACCAGCAACATTTGCATCTGTTTTAGGATCAAAGCCACATTAAAAACTGCACTACTCGACCACATCTCCAACCAAAATTAATTGCAGACTAGAAGTACTTCAATGAGTGTTTTGCTGAAATAAAGAATAGATCTGCTAGCTCCTGCTTGGCACGAGGCGAGTAATTTGATAATTCATATGGATTGAACCAAGCAAGGCATTCTTCCAGATCCTACTGAACTGAAACAAAACCACAACAAGCCCTCCAGCATCTGGCATTACAACAGACAGAACAATCAAATACAGTAAATACACTAACGTCACTAGCATTTTCTTAAAGATTTTTAGGATGTTTTCACAGTGGCATCCACAGACTGATACGTATGGTTACCACGTATTTTTAACCAGCACAACCTTTCCTATATTCCTATCAAGACCTCAGATAGGGATGATAAATTCTAGGGCTTTGTTTTATTCATCTAAGTCAATACAAGAAAAAAAAGAATCTATAAAAGAAACTACTCAGCAAACAAAGACAAATTGATTTATGAAGCTCTGTAAATTCCCTCCTAAAATGGTTGTTAAGCACTGGATCCACGTGGCACTAAGGCTGTGGGGCACAGCATCCGTCCCTCTGCTCATGCATGCGGATGCACCGATGTGCACGTGGAGGAAACAGGCAGAGAGCTGTGACATGGAGGACCAGCTCAGGAAGTGCCTCAGACTTGAGAAGCCCCTTAACAAAACCAAGTTAATGTGCATCCAGTGTGCCCTCCTCTTGGAAGGCAAATGCAAGCATGCAGGGATGACTTACAACACGGTTGTAATTATTAGTGAAGGGGTGACTTCAAAACCTTGAACAGTTAGTGTCTATTTCTGTACTCAGCGTACAAAGAAGCACGTGTTTACCAGTTTCCAGAATGCTAGAAAAAGAGATCTAAATATCTATGACTGCTCCAAGCATCTACTTCTGTAATAGGGTAAAAAAAAAAAAAAAATGAAAGTTCAGCAAAGGTGAATGCTAAGATGCAGAAGGAATCTCTTCTGTTGAATCACCACAAGAAATTCAGATTAACACTACAGTTCTTAAATTATCTCAAATGACAGAAGCACATATGTGTTGCACTGGCACACAAAAATCTGCATTTTCCATATTATATGTCTATTAAGAGCAGTGAAACATCAGTAAATAGTGTTTGCTACTGGCAGTTTTATTTATTTACCAAGAAAATAACATGCAAGCAAAGTGACAGCAGAAACTCCAGCACGTGGAGAATCACAAAGGGCCTGAAGCATCTCGCTTATGAGGAAAGGCTGAGAGAGCTGGGACTGATCACCATGGAGAAGAAAAGGCTGAGAGGGGATCTTATCAATGCTTACAAAAATCAAAAGGATGGGAGTCAAGAGGATGGGGCTGGGCTCTTCTCAGTGTTGTGCAGTGACAGAACAAGGGGCAGTGGGCACAAACTCCAACACAGGAAGTTCCATTGGAACATGAGGAAGAACTTCTTTACAGTGACGGTACCAGAGCCCTGCAACAGGCTGTCCAGAGAGCTGGTGGAGTCTCCTTCCCTAGAGATATTCAAGACCTTCCTGGATGCTTTCCTGCACAGTCTGCTGTAAGGAACCTGCTTCTGCAAGGGGATGGACTCAATGATCTCTAGAGGTCCCTTCCAGCCCCTGTGGTTCTGTGAGAAGTTGCTGAAAGCAGTGACCTGTAGGCAAGCAGCAACACTGCAGGCCCCACAGGAAGGCCACCAGTCACTGCACTCTGCGCACGCTCATGGAAAAGCAGCCAAAGGGCAACGAGGAGCCTGTACACAGCCTGCTGTTAATCCAAAGGTCACAGGAACACTGCATTGATCACAACAACGCAGATATTTCATTTTCAACTCCAGGAGGACAGTCTGCTTCCCACTGGTCAGGGAAGAGGCAACACACATTAGGGCAGCAGCAAAAAGCCTACAGACACTCAGGTGCCCTAGGATTTATGCTTCTAAGCAGTTTGACCTGGCATTCGGTAAGCAAAGATATGCAAACAGTACAGTAAATAAAACCAACCACAAACTTGACAAGATTTCACATCACAGAAGAGATAAATATTAAATAGTTAAGCAGAAATGCTGACTAACGTGGATCATTAATTTAGAGGGAGAAAATGAAGTAGGGTAGTACGGTTAGGTTGCAATTGGACTTGATGATCTTTAGGGTCTTTTCCAACCCGAGCAATTCTATAATTCTATGATTAAAGAGGAAAACTAAGATGTTACCATCAGACATTTTAATACATTGTTTCATTGCATGTAAAGAAAGTCTGAGAGGTACATGCACAAAAGCAATTCCACCTGAAACATTTTATTTCATAATAAAGCATTCATAATAAAGAGCATAAAGGGGAAACTAGCACGTACCATATCCTTACATACACTGCCTTCAATTACAGAAAACACAGGTAATGCATCACACTGTGATAGAAATATCAAATACCAGTCAACTACAACAAAATAACTCAGAATTTAAACATCATAAACCACGGTTAAAGAAATCTACTGTGGTACTGAAAGAACTCTGCTTTTTATTACTGCAGTAACCTTAGCCGGCTACAGCTATATTAAAAAAAATGCTACCCAAATTCTTCTCTCAGCCACAGTGAGATTCACAGGAAAGGTAAAGGAAGACAGGCAACACAATTGCATTTAGGAAACTTGCAGACCCTTGTCATTGCACCCCAGCATACGCAGCTGGGTTAAGCGCAGAAGTGAAAACCTCATAAGACTTGAAGTTATCAGGCTGACAGCAATTGTGAGAGCCAGCTAGAGGTGAAGGATGGGAAGCAGGAACATGACTTGAGCTACTTACTATTCAGTACTGTTAACATTCACACAGTTTGCATTAATTTCCTGAAGAGCTGTATTTCTTTCATAGACTCGTGAAGGTTGGAAAAGACCACTCAGATCATCTAGCCCATCACACCAGGCCCATTAACCATGCCCCTCAGTGTCACATCTACATCTTTCTTGAACATCTCCAGGGAGTGTGACTCCTTCACCTCCCTGGGCAGCCTGTGCCACTGCTGCACCACTCTGAGAAGCTGTTTTTCCTAATACCCAACCTGAACTTCCCCTGGCACAACTTGAGGCCATTCCCTCTTATCCTATCGCTGATGGCTGTGAAAAGAGGCCAACCCTCACTTCACCTCAGCCTCCTTTCAGGAATCAAAGAGAGAGCAATGAGATTTCCCCTAAGCACCCTCTTCTCCAGCCTGAACAATCCCAGTTCCCTCAGCTGCTCCCAATAAGACTTGTGCTCCAGACCCCTCACAGCTTCATCACCCTTCTCTGAACACACTCCAGGGTCTCAACATCTTTCTTGTAGTCTTTTGCCACATCGTAAGATCCCCTTATCTACTGAAGTTCTGTAGAGGCAATACGTTTCTCCCACCTACACCACATAGGCAGAGATAGACTTAAACTGCAAACAGCTGCTTCCAAAATCAACTGAGCAGCTTGAGCCAGGCATCGGTATGGGGCTGAAAGCTGCAAAGAAAGCCGTGTCAGGAGCTGGTGAAAAAGTCCCATTCATAAGGGCTGGCCAAGGCAACTGGAGCCACGGGGGAAAACACACAAAGGATGAAATATTTTCTATTACCTCAATACTTTAAGAACTATCCAGAATTAAAAGACTTGCTTTTACTTTTCTATAGACCTAAAATGCATTAGTAAATGAATGACAGATAAGAGGAAGATATTGAAAGCATTCCTTGCTGTTTTTGCTCCACACACTAAGAGACCAATAACTGTGAAAGCAGTAATTGTATTTTATTTATTCATGAGAGGAAAACAAGCCTTATTCCATCATTCTTCATACAGTATCAACATGTAGAATATATACTTCTATTTACATGAAATATGTATAGGCTCCTTCAACTAGCATACCCAGAAATGATTCCTTAATATTAAAAAACAAAATTAAAAAATCCCTGATGCATTTTCTCTGCTGCAGCCACCAAAGCAAAGGCATCTATGTGATGCTACTCAACAGCACCTTAGAAGCACTATGAGCGCTATCAAGTCCCCAGGTGTTTCACACTCTTACCACACACACTTCAATCAATGTCACCCTTTTATTTCTAAACACTTCGAGTGCAAAGTGTTTGCACCGCAATTCAACAAAACTTACAGAGTAAAGGCAATGACCTTTTTCTGTAGTCTTCTTTTATTTCTTCTGTTTTTTTTTATTAGATCAACAGAGTCTGTCCGATGTTATGATATTTTAATCAACAGAACACTAACCTTGAGAGCATGCAGAGTACTGAGCTCCTCTGAACAAAAACCAGTACTTGCAAAAGGTAACGTTGCACAGAGAGTAGCACATCAATTAAAAGCATACTGTATGGTTTAAAGAAATCAGCTGGAAAAGCATTGCTCTTAAGAAGGAAAAAACACACAGTACTTTGAAAGAAATACATCTATGTATTCCTTTCACACACTGGGTTATGACTTGCAGTCTAAATTGACAACGACATGTAGCTTTCTCTTAGATCCTCTTAGGGCTGACCAAAATTTTCTATAAGAAGAAAAGAACACATTTTGCTTTGCAAACCAAAGCGCTCAGTATTTCAATCTCTTAGAAGATGCATTAAGCAAATTTCACCAGGTAGCAAAAGGAAGATCAGCAATTCAGTATGGAGCAGCTTGTCCTTCAAACGCTATTTAGTCATTACTGCATTACTGTTACTACAGATGGTAGCAGCAATAACACCCACAGTTTGGTGTCACCTAATTCTTTGCCTTCCCTTACCCAAAACACTCCTACAATGCCTTCCCAGGCTGTAGCATCTCTGCTGTTTGCTGCACAGCTCAGATTTTCAGTCAAGGAAAGAGCTCCACATCTATTGCTTGCACTCCAGAATTTTGCTCCTTATTATCCTCATTGAACAAGTCTCCTCCCTAGCAGCCAGGAGATGCAAACTATTCCCCTAACGCAAGCATGTTCATTTCAATTGGATTTAGGCAGATCCGGTCCACACTGCAGTCTGTGAAACATCCTAAGCACACACTGGCAACTCTTCCCCAGCACACTGTATCCTATCTTCTATTAGCTGGTTCAAGTTAAAAAAAAAACAACAGAGCAAGGCACTTAGGCACTGGATGACATCTGCCTTGTGCCTGTCCCATAACATGCCCCATTTGATACCATCTTCAGTTACACCATATTTTCTATGGGTTCTCAGTTTCATATGCGGGGTGAAAAAGGGTCTGTATAGTCTCTGGTACATAAGGTAAAAACAGGAAAACACAAGAAGAAAAAAGTCCCTGTTAACAGGGAAGAATTCCTTATGCTTTAGAGTGGGAAGAAACTAGAAATATAAGTTCTCAGCATTAGCTGTTTTTCTCCCAAGTGACCGATGGGGAACCAGAGACCTGAAGGCTGGAGGTGCACCGCTGCTCATCTGCAGTGGTGATGGGCAGGAGAATCACAAGTCCTGGCTCTGACACAGTGTGACCTCGGGGCACTTCAAGGCTTGCATCCAGCTTCCCACTCAATACATTTGGGATAACAGCGCTTATCTCCCAAAGCAGCGGTAATGCTACTTTTAGAAGTTACACTAGCTCAGGACAGAAAGGAAATTAACTCTCCTTTCCGCCCATGCTATGGACGGATTGCTCACCACAAAGACCAGGCCCTGGATCAGGTGAGTAAGGTAAAAGCTCATTCCTTAATCACCACCCATCTCACACGCTGAACCAGGGCGAGGCCACGCAATCACTGTCACGATTCCATCCGACGCACACCCACAAGCTGAAGCGTGACGGTGCCCCCGGTCCCCGATCTCTGCCCCACTTCTGTTGTCTCGTTGGTCACCCCAGGGCACGGGGCTCACAACCCCACAGCCGTGCCAGCCCGCAGCATCGGGAGGCGCTTTGGTGGAGCCGTGCCCGCCCACGGGAGGCACTCCGCTCCGTACCAGCCCGACCAGTTTGCCTCCCGCCTTGGCCAACCACCGCAGGCAGGCCCGGGCACCGCAGAGAACTCGCTTTATGCATCGCTCCCTACTTTAGGGCAAACCAGAGCCTCCTCCCTCCCTGGCAGCAGCGCCAGCGGTCGGGGAAAATCACAACCGCACACGCGGCCGGCCCGGCTCACAAAAGCCGCCCATGGCCAATACGTGCCGCACCACGCAGCCGGCACCTGCGCCTCCGAGGAACCCCCTCCCCGGGCCCGAGATGGCGGCACCTGCCGGGAGGGGAGCGACCCTCGCCGGCGCTCGCGGGGTTCCCCGGGTTGAGGAGGGCAGCGGGCGAGGGGAGGGCGCCGCCGTCCCGGGCACCTGGCAGGGCCGCGCTACGCTTACCTGCCGCCCGCGGGGAGCCCCGCGCCGCCCCCGGCTCCGCCATCTTCCTCCGGCCGGCGGTCCCCACCGACTCGGTTCGGCGCTTCGCTCCGCTCCGCGGCGCCCCGCGGCCGCCGCACAGGCGCACTGTCCGTCCGGCGGCACCTGACTCCGCGCGGCGGGGAGGAGCGGGGTTGGGCGCGGAGGCGGCTGCTTGGTGCCGTTCGGTGGCGGTTCCCGCCCCGCCAGGTATTGCCTCCGCCCCGCCCAGCCGAGCTGGGGGTCTACGGGGTGAGGTGCTGCGTGTGTCCTCGGGAGGCCCTGGACGAGCCGTGTCTTTGTTCGGGTCCGCACATAGGTGGCCTCGCTATGGGATCGTGCTTAATTTCAGACGAGGCAGGGGATTGGAGAGACGTCTTTTTATTTTCATACAATCACAGCAGGGCTTGGGTTGGAAGACACCTCAAAGCCCACCCAGCCCCAACCCCTGCCGTGGGCAGTGCTGCCCCCCACCAGCTCAGCTGCCCAGGGCCCCATCCAACCTGGCCTTGAGTGCCTCCAGGGATGGGGCACCACAGCTTCTCTGGGCAGCTGTGCCAGCGCCTCACCAACCTCTGAGTGAAGAATTTCTGTGTAACACCTAACCTAAATCTCCTCTCTTTCAGTTTGAAACCATTCTCGTCCTATCACTATCAGACCATGTAAAAATCCGCTCCCGTTTCTACTTATAAGCTCCCTTCAAGTACCGGAAGGTCTTTTCTCCTAAATATTTATATGCTCAAATCATCAAAAAGACCTAGAACTTTCAACACGCTACTTACAAATTCATTGTGTTCCTGCCATCTCAGCCTTTGGAAACACTGGAACACAGGTCATCACTGTTATTCCCATGGCACTGCCTGAAAGCCCTATTAGAGCCCACTTTACAGCCAAAGATTGGCCAGCAGTTATGTCCCCACTGTCTTCTCATCCAGCTGAAAATTCAGACCGCAGTCAAAAACAAGCAGAGGAGGAAAGAAACTTTTTCTTTTTCTTTTTTTTTTTTTAAGCACTTTCTTTGGTATTCCTGCTGTGTCTCGATGTAAATAGAGCTTTCTTACTAATTGCAAATTATTCTGTTGGGATTTATCCTTCATCTCTGCATTCAAGAGCTGTTCCTGTGTTTGGGTGTGCACATCCCACCAGGGAGCTTAACCAGGCAGATGTGCCTTTTGTTGGTGCATATGGCAGTAACTATTCCCAATGTCACCTTACCAGTTACAGACTCTATTTTAATTGTATATTAATGTCAAATCTTAACTATTTCAAATGACATTTCTCAGGCTACGCTTCTATCTGGGTGATTACAGTGATTATACCTGTTTAGGGATGACATTGTACCACTTTGCTCACATTATAAAAGAAAATTCTTACATATTTTATTGTAGGAGTGCCTCCTGTTTTCCAGGGCCTCCTTTGGCAGTGCCTTCAGAATGAAGGATTCTCTGGGAACCTCAGTTTGTCCTTGTGGGAACAGCTGGTCCAGCAGCAATTGCATAGGCTTGGTGTTGAGTGAAAGGAAATGAGATGAGTTTCCAGGACTGGAAATTAGTAAAACGGGACACAGATGCAGAAGATACAAGGAACAAGGATGAAGAAAAGTAGCCATGAAGCTGGAGGAGGGGATATGAGCGCACCTGCTGGGATATTTGTGCAGGAGCCAGGGCTGGTGTAATGGTACAGACAGGGCTACAGGAGGATGTGCCCTGGGGAGAGTGAGCTGGCTCATGCTGGCTGCCAGCCAGTTGTGAAGCCCTTAAGTGTGTCCCATGGAAACGTAAGTAGTCTCCTATGCCGTAATGTCTCTGATGGCTGCTCACAACCAGGCCAGCATTCAGCCTGAGAGCTGTGCGATGAAAAAGAAGAGATTTTTAGAGAAAACTTAAGAAAGCACCAAGTGAAAAAAAAAAGAATAAAGCAGCAAAGATAAAAAGCTCTTCTTCAACTCTGTAAGTTATGTGATGTGACTCAGTCTTTAAATCACTTTCTCTATTTTTTCCCCAAGACTCCTGCTTCATTCTGTGCAAAGGGTGGTGTTTAATTAATATATAGTTCTTCAGTGTTTGTGTTCATTTTCATCATGTAAAGTGGAACCTTTCATGTCATCTTTATTGTACATTCTTCAAACCCTGCCTCGAAGGCAGGTTCATTAATTTCCTTGATGGCTTTCCTGCGGTACTCTCATGTCATCGTTTTAGCTTCTTCAAGCATTAATGAATTAACTTTATAACATCCTTCTAAGTCGAAGTAGTGCTATTATCATATTTAACACAAGGGGAAGAAATAACTGAAGGCAATGGATCTGGAGTGCCCGCAGTTGCTTGTTAACTCCTTTATGTGCTGACAGGTTGTTGAGCCATCAGATCCCCAGTCATGCAGTCCTATGGGAGCTGTCCCCAGCACAGCCTATGGGATGCCGTGTTGGGCACTCCAGCTGGAAAGGAGCTCCTCGGTCCTTCATTGATTGAAACTCTGGTAACTCTTGTGCTGGATGGTTTTATTTTAAAGCATTTTTAAATTTCTTTTATGGTATGTCATGTTCTTTCTGTTAAAATCAACAATATGCTGGGTTGCTTTTGTGGAAAACATTTATAAAGTCTCCTTTTACACATCATAGCCTTTTTCTTTCTACCTCCAACTTTGTAGTCCAGTTTCTTGGATGCTTCTCCTCCCTGTTAACAGTCACAAACATCTTCTTTCTGATAACTATTGTGTATGCTTACAGGGGAAAAAAAATGCTACTGGGAGCAAAACCAGGCTCCCATGAAATTCCAAATCCACAGTCAACAAACAACCGAAGAGATCCATCTTGAGCCACCCATTTCAGCATGAGAGGAGGACTGATGAGAGTAGATTAGAATGACCTATTTTGAATGTAATAGCTGCAGTCATCTGCCTCTTACATACAGTCTATCAGGGAT
The DNA here is from genome assembly GCF_019238085.1 of Lagopus leucura. Taxonomy (NCBI): domain Eukaryota; kingdom Metazoa; phylum Chordata; class Aves; order Galliformes; family Phasianidae; genus Lagopus; species Lagopus leucura. Next base: position 60,247,221 of record NW_024962262.1, read on the forward strand.
GGAACTGTATCCACTCCTTGGAGTTAATCTTCTTTTGCTGTCCGTCCTGAATCTTCTGACTCTGATGTCTAATGCTGACCTCTATGTATTTTTTTCTTTTAGAAATTTTTAGAAATTACTACAAGTTTTCAGCAGGAGCTCTATTTAAACAGGTTTGTCTGGATGTTCATATGTAAGCTACAGAGGCACAGATGGGTCTAGAGCTGGGAGAATCTCAGGAGTAAATCTGCAGAAAGGTATAAGGGAGATCTTGAAGATGTAGGCAGGGAGCAGCAGGCAGGACTGTTAATTTTGCCTCCTCAGCAGACATTAAAGTAAAATCTATCAAAAGAGGTCTGTTATTATTATTATTATTATTATTATTATTTAATTTTTGTATGTTACAGTTGTATCTATGCAACAAAATCTCTCTTTTCCTAGGATTGCTCCTAAGAGGACACAGAATGATGAGTCCCGAGCAGAACAGTCAAATCTTCTACACAACCCATCTCCTGAGTTTCTGCTCCACTCTGTCATTTTCAATCAACCAGCCTAGCATCACTCAAAATCTGCATGTCAGAGATGTAAAATCCAGTTCTCCAAAGCAGTGTTTGACTGCTCTAGCTTCAGAATTGTTCTTTCCTTTCTAAAGCTCCCAGAGGTCTAATGCCTCATTGTTAACGCCTCATCTCTTATAACTTCTGAATGAAATGGAGTGCTTGTAGCAAAGTCTTATTGCAGATAATACAAATTCTCTTGAAGACAATTACTCCTCTTCGTTGGATAAGTTGGTGTCCTCTGAGAAAGTCATAACATGACTGGAAAGCTAAAAAAGAGTTGTAACACCTGTATAAGAAACCAAAGACAGGTGACAGGTATAGCTAATTATAGTTATTTCTGACTGTTGAATGATTAATCAGCTTAGACTCAGTATGATCATAGAGAATATCTTTTTTCTTTTTTTTCCCAGTCTTTTGAAAACTTTCTATGAAATGTCCTGGTTGTGTCAATCTCAAAGCTACGTATCAACAGGAAAATGGTGTTCTCTTTCAAAAACACATTTTTGAAGGGCATTATTTCTAAAGGATTTCTGCTTTTAGTTCTGAATGGTTTTAAAAATCCAGCTGTATGTGTTCTGGTGAAATGGCTTCTACTTCTGTTTGTCTCTCTATGCCTGAGAAGCTAAGGGCAGATTACATGCAGGAATTAAATTGCCTTTCAGGTTCCCCCAGTTGAGGAGCAGGACCAACATTTGGTTCAGTCTGGCGAAGCTTGAGCTACATCTGTCTGCTTTATTTTTAAATGCTTACATAGCTGGGAAGTGCCATTCAATGAATAATGTCAGCCTAATGTTAAAATAATTTGTAGGATGAATCATAATGGATGGCTTTGTATTTGGCGTTTGGCTCACTAAGGGTATAGTAGCTCTTCTCCACATGAAAGTAAAGACTTGAAAAAATCCTACATTATGCTAAATCACAGTTCTCCTACCTTAACAGCCTGTGCTATAGGTGATGTTGTAGGCTCCCTGTGTGCCTTGACACAAGAGCGCGCTCTCATTGGTGTCACACATTTATGGCACCTTGACTTGGAAGAGGTTGACACCAGTGGTTGCACAAAAATAAGTGAAAGCACGGAGAGATAAGTTCTCTCTTCATCCTGTCCCATGTTATTTACTGATGGCACAGGCATTTTAAGTCATGTATGAACGCAGACCTGCCTACGCACAGCTTCTTTACTGAGCGCAGCAGTGGGAGAAACAGCACTGGAATGCAGTACAAACCTATTTCACACCTGATTTCAACAGAATATTATTTTTTTCATATGTGTTTCATTAAAAGGATGATACATGCTGTTCCTCCTATTTACCCTAAAATAAGCCTGTCCTTGTTTACTGCCCAATACCTGTTCTCCAGATTCAAAACATCATGAACCACAAACTGTGAGAGCTCTGTTATTAACTACCTTGTGGAATAGTGGCCAGATCTCACTGGGGGGCAAACAAACTAGATCTAGATGCATTTTGTATTACTTTTGATTCTGTGATTAAACTAAAGGTTCCTTACTGCAGTATTGGGCACAGAAAAGGCAAACACTGTGCTTGCTTTTCATGCTCTAACAGGATGTGACACAGTCATAGCAGACTATGAGAGAGGCAGGGGAAGATAAGCCATGCTGGGTAAGGAAGGAATGTCTGCCCTGCAGGCATAGAAACGCATTCTGTATTTTATGTTTCTCTTCACCACCTGCTGAAGTGATTGATATTTGCCTGCAGTTATTTGTAGTATTTTTGTCTAGCTGCACCAGCGTGCTTTGCCGGGAAAAGGAGCACTCTTTCCCCAGCAGTGCATCTATTCATACAGGGGGTGGTTGTGCGTGGACAGGAACCGATCTGCATTTATGTGACAGTGAGCTGTCCTCAAGGTTATGGAACATCAAATCCTAAGATACTTCTACTCTGATTGAATGCTCAAAATAGCGTTAAACTAATTAAGGTTAGTTATCGGTGAATAATAATTCTACTCCACTGAATGGCAGATAGTCAGTGGAGAATTTATTTTCTTTTACTTTTGTTATTAAAATAGTGTCCTATAAATGCACATTTGGGCATTTGGAACAGGTTGCCCAGGGAAGTGGTGATGACACCATCCCTGGAGGTGTTTAAGGAAGGGATAGATGCAGTACTTAAGAGCATGGATTAGTGGGCAATATTGGCAGTAGGAGGGCAGCTGGACTAGATGATCTTAGTGGTCTTTTCCAACCTTAATGATTCTGTGATTCTAAATGAGTCATCTTGAAGGGAAGTTATGACTTGAACACAGACTAGGTGTGTCTGTGACATATATTACTGAGCAGAACTGGAAACTATTTGCATTGCTTCTCTGCATGCAACAAATAAGGATTTTATTTACTTTCATTGTCAATTATCATTCTTCCTTAGCTTCCACAGCCCAGCACATGTGTTCATCCACATGACCTGGTGCATTAAAACAGTATAACCACTACAGTGGTCTCAGTGATTCTGTGGTTGCTTCAAAGCATGATAAATCAGAATATGCCTATAGATCCAGTCTGAAGGTCTCCTAGTGATTAAAATGAGATCAATATTTTTGAAACAAGTAGTATTTGAAAAAAAGGTAGCTAAGCCTCAAATCAATGAGTATAGGATATTATACTGAACATTTAAACACCAAAGGGGGAGGGTTTTATTGACAAAACTTGCTCATCAGGAATGAAATGGATCCTCGGGCTGAGCTCTACTAACACAGTTACAACAAATCACACAATCTGCCTCTGAACAGAAAAATCAAATACTTTGGTTTATAATGCATAAAGAGTCAGCAAAGAAATCTGAAATATATCATCTGTAAAATGATTTTATGTAAGTTTCAGAGAGGTGTATTTAGGATGTTGTGCATTTCAAAACCTGTGTGAATGTCAGATGTTAATCAAACATTAACTCTGTGGGTGAAGGACTGCTCTCACACAACTAAGGATCACTTTTCTTCCTTGCTGCAAACCCAGCAATTGTGTCACTTCCTCTAATTTTGAAGTATATAGTAGTTATAACTAAGCAAACATAGTGAATGCCATCTGTAAATTTGTACAAATACAATTTCAGACCTCTGTAGCTGACATAAAAGAGATCCAAAGATGAAATAAAAAGATCTGGCAGTTGCCAGTGAGTTAAATTGAAATCACAGATTCTATGGAATTAACTCAAAGAACTGTACCAAATCCATCATGTTTTCATGGTCATTTAGCATATTTTCTGAATTCCAGGTGTTTGACAATTTAGTCTTTCTTTTTGTCTTGAAAATCATATCAAATTACATTTCAACTAAGTATCTTGCTATTTGGCAGTCTTACTTTCTAATTTCTGCTTTCTATATTGGGCTGCTCAAAGTTTTCTAAAATTAATTTGTGATAATGACAAGATTCATTTGCTCAACCTTCAAGCTCAAATTAAAAAAATATTCTGATACAATTTGCTCAACTGGTTGGAAAAATTAGAGAATTTCCATCCAATGGGAACGCTGTCATTTCAGAATTTAATTTAAATCCAATTCATTCAAATGTAATGGAAATTACTTACTTGGAACAACAGAAAAAAAAATCATTCTGCATATGAGCACTTGTATTTCTTCTTGCTATATAATGGAAAGATTTCATAGCACTTTTACATATATCATGAGGTTGGATATCAGGAAACACTACCGAAAGGGCTGTTAAGCAGTGGAATAGGCTCCCAACCAGGGAGGTGGTTGAGTCACCATCCCTGGATGTGTTCAAAAACCATTTGGATGTGGTGCTCAGGGACATGATTTAGCAGAGGGTTGTTAGTTAGGGTAGGATGGTTAGGGTGTGGTTGGACTCCATGATCTTTAAGGTCTTTTCCAACCTGAGCGATTCTATGATTCTATGATTTGATGATCCTATGGTCTTGCTATTGCAGCATAGAGAGTCCTGTGAGCACATCTAGGAATGGTTAAGTCCTCCAGTCTGCAGACTTGACCTCTTCCCAGTTTGTGCCATTACTCAAGACACTTCTTTTCAAAATGACATGACAGAGATCTCCATCCCTGCCTAAATCCAACCCTTGGACTCTCTTGTGTGCTATAAGCTCTCAGTGATTCTTCAGTACAGTATTTTTATTATTGTTTTCCAAATAATTTAAAGTTGTGAAATTATGTGAAATGTGAAATTATGTTTTCAAACTTAAACTGCTATTTATTGCTTTCAAAGCTCTTCACCTGTTTAAGCTGCAAAGAAGAGTGCTCTTTGCTGAAGCTGATGTGACTGAGAAGATATCCTGGAGGTTGAGGATGAATGGAAGGCTGGAAGGTGAACAGTACAGTTGAGACCCTGGACTCTGGGGAAGCAAATAGGACCTTGCTCAGCTATTGCTAATCTGGAACCTCAGTGGAGCTACCATGAAGGGAATGGGTGGGTCTCTAAAAGTGAGAGCTCAGTAACAAACCTTCTTGTCATGCAGGAAGCCTGGGAGTTTCAGAAAGTATGCATGGCCAGTGTGGAGTTTCTCAGTGAACTAGCACTCAAGAAGAGACTGGAGAAGAGGCAGAAACAAGGACAGGCAGCAAAACAGAAGTTAAAAAGCAGTGTTAGGTACTTAGTGTCAAAATCAGAAAGGTCAAAACGGAGTTGCAGCTGAGACTGCTGAGGAGAACTGATGGGAACAAGAGAGATTCTGCAAAATGCTAACTGGAAAGGGATGTTCAGGGAAAATAAGCTCTTAATGAGAATAGATGACAGTGAAGAAGCTAAATTACTCAATGTCTTTTTTTCTACTACCTTCAGAGCAAAAACCTACTTCCATAGTGCCTGCATGGTACAACAAATTAACAGCCAGCAGAGGAGGGCCAACTTAGACACTAGAGAAGCAGCATTTGTTCAGATCCATTGGGTTTCTCCAACAAGCTGATGGGAAGCCTTCCTGATCCTGTGGTCATGATGCCACTGCCAATCTTTAAAAGAGGCAAGAAGAATGGCTCAGGGAACTATAAAATAGTCAGTTTCACCTCAAACAGTTTAAAGGACATGCAACATTTAGTCAGGGGTGGTCAGCCCTGGAAGATAAGTCCTGTATGAGCTGCCTAATATGATAGAATGACTGGCTCTATGGACAAGGGCAGAGTAGTGGGTGTAATGTACTTTGATTACAGTATGCCCTTTGGTACCACAGCCCCAGCCTTCCCCTCTGGAAACTGAAGAAAGATAGACCGGACAAACAGACTTTTAGATGGACTGAAAGCTGTATGGATCATAAGCCTGTAAGGATAGCAGTCAATAAGTCAACATTTGGCTGTTAATTAGCAAAGTTCCCTGGGGTCCATATTGGCACCCGTATTCACGCCATTATTGACAGTGTAGTGGCAGTGCAGAATTCATTCCCAGCAGATCTGCAGATAGCACTAAATTAGGGAAATGGAAAATTCAGCCCAGACAGACCCTGATAACCTCAAGGATTGGACAGAGACCTTGTGATCCATATAAGAGGTATGAAATTCTGCACCTTGAACAGCTGGAATAATCCCCTTGATGGGTACATGCTGGGAAGCGACTGGCTGGGCAATAGTTCTGAGTACAGTGTGCTCCAGATTGAATGCGAGCGCTCAACTTGCTCTTGTAAAAGAAGCTGTACACCAGGATACATTAGAAGCATGGCCAATACATCTAAAGAACTTTGCTGATCATTTCTACCTGGTACTGGTGAGACTGTACCTGAAACACTGTGCTCATTTTTTTATACCTCTTGTCAAGAGGGATGTAACTGGAGAGTTCAGTGGAGAGCTTATCAGAAAGCTATGGAGGGGAGTCTGGAGGAGCTGCAATTAGTCTAGTAAAAGGGAAGCTAAGAAGTGATGTAACAAGAGTTTACAACTGTTTGAATAATAATTATAAAAGTGGCAGACCCAAATTCTTCCTGCTAGTGCCGTCTATTCTAAGAAAGTGGAACTACCTCTATGTATGGTGTGGGAGGCTCAGTCTGGACATCAGGATAAACAAGAGGGTAGTTAAGCAGTACATCAGAGGGATGGAAGAACTTGTCACCTTTTCAAGACTCAGGCAAGGCCATGAGGAACATAATGCAGTGCTGAGCTAATCCAGTTCAAAGATAACCTCAAGAGGCACCTTCCAACCAGTCCTTGCAGCAGGCCTTAGGTCTTCATGATGTCTTTCTATTAAGACCCTATTATTAAAACAAACTGCTTATTAACTTGTTTGATCACATGAATGGTGGTAGAAGATTGTCACCCAGCCTGTTTGGAAAGAGACAATTTTGCAGATGGAAAACACCTTGGTGAGTTGTGTAACTGAGACAACACCTCTCATCAACCCACTTTGTGGAGATGATGGAAGTGCAGCAAGAAACTTCAGCTAAGGAAAGGGATTCAAGTCACATATCCCTCACTTCCTTGCTATGGTACCCACTCATCTTTCTGGCTTAAATGACATAGACACATACCTCATAAAAATGTGAATATAGACTCAGTTTTTCTTCTGCCACAATTGAAACAAAGAACCTAAATTAATTATCCATCTGTCTTTGGCCTTCTATTTTCAAAGCATTATCCACCTTCTTTGCTCTGTGGGAAATACTTTGGTATAAATATACTCATTTTGCTGTGAATACACTGGTTCTATAACGTCAGCCCAGTAGTTTCCCACACTGCATGATATAGAAAACATGTCTTTTTCTCAATTGCATCGTGTTTTTCTTTCTTTGTAATGAGATGCTGAAGATTATTTTTTTCCTCTAAATCCGTGGAGTGTCATAATTTTTATTACTTAGGAATAAAGTGCATAGGAGCAACAATGTTTAAATCTCAATAAAAGATGATTTTGAAATTATTATGCTATCATCAGTAAACAAGTTTTAGATCATCCTCTAAAGCAGAGGAAATTGAAGAAACTAGACCTATCAAGGAATTGTGTTCCTATATCTTTGAATATTTATGTGGCCACAAATTCCTATCCAAGCAATACTGGATGGTACTGAAGAGCAATCTTTCAAAAGGGGGTGAGCTAAATTGATCTCCATGCTTTGGATTTAAAAAGTGGATTTTTGTTACTACAAGAGGCAAGAGGCAAGTTGCCATGCTGATGAGAGTCCATGATTTCTATAATCTGAGGCAAATGACAATAAGGTCACTTATAGTCAAGAGGATTTACTGGTGTCACCACTAGCAGAACTTGTTTTACCATATTCAGGGGAGCACACATTTGCTTGTCTTTGTCTAGAGGTGTGGGGTGGTTGTTTTTTGTTCTATTTTGTTTTGTTTTTTAAATTAAAACAAACAAACAAATATCCACAGAGGGCAGTATATATACATATGTTCTATGCATCTGAATTTTTCCTTTTGTTTTGGATTTTTTCTTTAGATTCAGTATTATAGGTTTCACTGAGGACATACTGTCTCCAGTGGAGAGGATCAGAGCAGCTGTGCTACAAGAAACTAGAACCAGATGCCACCCGATGTGATGCACCCAGTACACTCACATGCATTCTGGCACCTGGCTGATGTCACTGTGAGACCACTCCTGCTAATCTCTGAAAGATGACCATGGTCAGGGCAGGTTCCTAAGGACTAATGAAAAAGCAAATGTCACTCCTATGTTCAAGAAGGGCAAAAATGAGGATTCAAGATCCCACAGGGAAGATGGCCTCATGTCAGTTCATGAGAAGGTGATGCAAATCCTCCTAGAAAAGATTTCAAAACATATTGAGATGTTTGGGAGTAGTCGGAATTGATTTGCAAAGTGAAGATCATGCCTCCCCTGTGATGAGCTATGCGAGTGGCATGCTGAAAGAAGAGAGGCCAGTAGATGTTTATGTTGGCTTGAGCAAGACTTTCAGTGCAGTCTCTCATAACATCCTTATAGACAAGGTGATGAAATACAGACCAGATAAATGGACAGTAGAGTGGACTGAAAGCTAACTGAACAGCCAGGCTCTAAGGGCTGTGATCAGTGATGTGAGGTCAGACTGGAGGCCAATCACTAGTAGTGTACCTGGGAGTCAGCACCTCCCAAAGTCTTCCTTAATGACCAGGATGATTGGATCAGAGCCTTAGCAAATTTGCAGGTGACAATACTGGGAGCAGTCGATACACCCGATGGGTGTGCTGTCATTCAAAGGGACCTCAACAAGCTGAAGAAATGGGTCAACAGAATCCTCATGGCGTCCAGCAAACGGGAATGCCAGGTGCTGCATCTGAGGAGTAATAAACTCATGCACGTGTACAGGCTGGGGGCCGACCAGCTTTACAGAAAAGGACCTGGAAAATCCTGGTGGACAAGTTGAACATGAATGAGCAATGTGCCTTCGTGGCAAAGAATTCCAGCAGCACCCTGAGCTGCATTAGGCAGAGCACCTGCCTGCAGGTCAAGGGAGGTGATCCTTCCCCTCAGCACTGATGTGAGACAACTGAAGTGCTCTGGATTCCTCCACAGAAGGAGGGGATGGACATATTGGAGTGAGTCCAGTGAGGGGTCACAAAGATGGTTATGAAACTGGAGCATCTGACATACAAGGAGAGGCTGAGAGTTTGGATTTTTTAGCTTGAAGAAAAGAAGGCTCAAGGGGATTTCATCAATGATTATCAGCATCTGCTGTGTGGTGTGGGGAGTAAAGAAGATAGAGCCAGATTCTTTTCAGAATTATCTGGTGAAAGGATAAGAGGCATACATTTAAATACTGGAAAACTCTCTTAAATAGAAAGGTGTTTGGTTTTTTTTTCCTTTTTTTTTTTTTTTTCTCTCTACTGCTGATAGAGCAATGATACATCCTTCTCTAGGCAAACTGAACAGCTAACCCTGATTTAACATGACGTTGGACTGGATGATCTCCAGTGGTGCTTTCCTGCCTCAGTTAGGAGAGATGCAAAGCAACTACAGTGGAGATTCTAGAAGTCAAGTACCCAAGGATACGCTGAAACATTTTCATAGAATCATAGAACAGTTTAAACTGGAAGGGACCCTTAAAAGCCATGCAGTCCAACTTCCCTGCAGTGAACAGGGACGCTTACAGCTTGATCAGGATGCTCAGAGCCCCATCCAGCCTGAGCTTGAGGGTCTCCTAGTGACAGAGCACCCACCACCTCTCTGGGTGACCTGTTCTACTGCTTCACCACCCTCACTGTTCAAAATTTCTTTCTTATATCCAACTTAAATCTCCCCTCATTTAGTCCCCATTTCCCCTTGTCCTGTCACCACAGACCCAAAGGCCCAAACTAAGCTGAAGACGTAAGTGCATGTAAAAATGGTCTCCTTGTAGAAGGCTGTTTATTTGTCTCAGGAATGTGAAGTGACAGTCTGGATCTCATCTCTTCTGCCAACTAAGTTAATGGCTACTAACAAAATCAGTTTCAAAACCACAGAGTTGTAACTTTTTCAAAAGTGGACAGGCAGTCCATGAAACATGAGAATTGTGGTGTTCCTCTTGCTCTCTCTTCCCAAAAATGTTTTCAGGTCTGCATTTCCATGGATATGAGTAACCAACATCACCATCTGGGGGTGCAGCTTTCCCAGGCACATTTGATTGCCCTGAAGATGAGAATCAGGAGAAGAAAAAAGAAAGTGAATATACTTGGCAGTACCTACCAATTATATATATTCACTTTGTAACTTCATACAACTCCTGCACTGAGACAGTCACTCGGTCACCATCTCTAACAGGGAATTCAACAGGAGTTCTCTGATTCTTGGGGCCAAGTTCCAGTTCTGTGATCCAGAGAGAGTGAGTGCACCAGCGACTCAGTCACAAACAAACCTTCCAGGGAAACCTGAGACCCAAATTCAGAACATAAAGGCAATCTGTACAGAACACCCTGAGCAGGCTGGGGAACAGTGAGTGCTTTAGAAAGTTCAGGCAATGCTCAGCCACTACAAATGCAGCTGACTAAAGTTACACTCCCTTCAGTGAAGTATTATATTGATAACATGCTTCAAAGAAGCATATTCATTTTCAAATAATGTTATTGGCATCCAGATTAAAACAGGAACAGTACTGTGGGGAGTGGAACAGAAGGTTGGTGCCTTCTAAGTCAGTGGGGAGGTAGAGAGAAAGGTGGAGTTTGGAGATTTATACATAGAGGCCCACCAGTACTGCTCTCAAAGAGCCTCACATCTTCTGAAGTAAGATGAGAAAAGAGATACCCATACAGTATGATACTGCAATTAAAGGAAGAGTAATTACCAGCACTCTTTAAAATCAAATCCAGAAGGACTGGATGTTGTGTTGAGGGACATGGTTTAGTGGGAGCTATTAGTAATAGGTGAATGGTTGGACTGGATGATCTTTTAGGTCTTTTCCAACCTTGGTGATTCTATGATTCTATGATTCATACAGTGATACATGTTTAAGGCTTCATGAAGGATATTGTTGAGTCCCAGTCTAAAATACAATGCCCATTTTTGGGCTTATTTCAAATACTTTTTTCTCACAAGTCAGCCCAGTTTACATGGTTTCAGTTTTGGATGAGTATCACCTCCCTGTGGCAGATCGCAAGCTGCTCGCAGATTGCTAAGAAAGCATTTTTCTCAACGTATTTGTAGCACTTTTATCTACTTCCACCTCCCTTCAGTAGAAGTTAGGATGAAAGGGAATGGCCTCAAGTTGTGCCAGGGATGGGTCTGATTGGACATTAGGGAAAACAGCTTCTCAGAAAAAGTGGTGAAGCAGTGGCACAGGCTGCCCAGGGTAGTGGTGTAGTCACAGTCTGTATGGGAACTGCTGAATCACGGCCTGAACCTCTGATTGACCACCTGAGGCAAGCATTGAGTCAGCCCTGGGAGCACAGCTGAAGGCAATTCACCTGTGCTGCCAGAAGGGGTGGAGCCTGGCTGCACCTCTCCTAAACCCCATTTAAGAGCTGACTTCCCATGGAGAAGGATCTCTTCTGGAGATTGTTCCTCTTGGAGTCTTCTCAGTCAGCCTAAGACAAGGGTAAGCTTTCCATCCTTTCTTCTTTGGTGTGATAGCCTGTTTAGCCTGGCTTTCCTGTATATTTCTTAATTATAACATCTGCATATTCATTGATTATACATAGTCCCTGGAGGTGAACAAGAAATGTGTAGGTGTAGTACTGAGGGATGTGGTTGTTACTACCAACAACCACTGGTGGCAGATGGATGGTTGGACTAGGTTATCTTAGAAGTATTTTCCAACCTCAATGATACTGTGATTCTATGAAACAATTAATGAGAAAATAGAGCAGAAAATAAATTAGATTTGCCCAGGGACCGGAGCATATAGCACTGAGGAGAGGATCAGAGGTTGGGCTGTGTTCAGCCTATAGAAGAGAGTGCTGTGGGGAAGTCTTATGTTTTCTGCATCTACATAATTGAGGGGCAATGGAGAAGAGTCAGACTGTACGCTTGGGAGCAATTAAGGCAACATGCACAACTTGTACAACAAAGAAAATCCTATCTTTTTTTAAAAGGAAACTGTTAATTCTTTTAAACCATGGGAGTGATTAAAACCTTGGACCATGTTGCTCACAGATACCATGCCTCAATCACTGGAAACACTGAGAGAGCAGAAGGACAGAGCACAGGTGGATAGGATGAGCACCCTAGGTCCCTTCCAACCAACACAACTCTATGACTCAAACAACAGTGGCAATGGTTTTTCTCAGTCTTCAGTGGTTATACTGGTGTTTACAACAGCCTTCCATCATACTCCCATTACTCCTCTTGTCTCAATGAACTTCTTCAGCTTGCCTGGCACTAAAGCCAAAGTGAACAGGGGAAATAATAGATTTGTGAAAGAACTGCTTTCTTAAAGTACTTAACTGCCTTGATATAGCTCAGAACACTGCACACACTTTGGCAGGTATCCAATATGAATATTGCTCGAGCCTGTACTGGAAGATGGCTTATCCAAAAATATTGTCTTGCTAGAATTTTTGCTATTTCATAAAGTCTCACAACTTAAATGTTAGCTTCTGGTTCTGTTATGTGCCCATTATACCAGTGGAACGTGATCCTGCCAACGCTATCATATGTAAGTACAGTAAGACAAATACCAGCTTCAAAGTGATCAATACTCAGTTCTACACTAATAAATGGAAAATCAGCCTGCAGTACCAGTGGGGGACTAACTTCCTAGTGGAACTTTAGTTGGAAAGACTCGTGTGCTGACCCTAATCCAGGTTTACTCTAGAAAGAATAAGGTTGCTGTAGCTTTTACCATCTTACTGTATAATGCAATATAATATCTGCTGAAGAAATTGCATGGATTTAATTTAGCTGAATACTCTGTAAGCAGATGGGAGCACTACCTGAACATGTAATAGATGTGCAAGGTATAATAGGCCTGATCTCCCCCAGCCCTCATTTTCTCCTGCCCACAATGCATCACTCAATGTGCTTTAGGATAAGTGTTAAATCCCCAAATACCATGGTACTTGAAATTTCTTGGAACACTGCTCAGTGCTTTACAGGTTGACTCTGCAGGGTTGTATGTATCATATGCAGGTGGCTTTGAATAGGGATCTGAAATACATCCAGCTTTTACTTCATAGCACCAAAAAGGTAATTCTTCAAAACGTACTATCTGAAGCCACCTTCCCACTGTGCTACACATAGATGTGATTATTTGAGCCAGGAACATTTTTAGATCTAGCAGTACGTTCTTCTGCCAAACTGCACAAGCAGCCTAAAAAGGGGAAGAAAATGTTCTGCACGCATCTGATACTCTAGTTTTGTTGAGGGGCTAAAATGTAAGTATGAAGGAAGAATACACATTTTCAATAGCTTCCAGTTTGGTTAGAGTAACTAACTTTTTGTTCCAAATGATTGCTGCTGTGGGTGGATGCCTCTAAACAGTCTTTTGCCTGCACCTTAGGAGGATCATAGAATGGCCTGGGTTGAAAAGGACCACGATGCTCATCCAGTTTCAACCCCCCTGCTATGTGCAGGGTCACCAACCACCAGACCAGGCTGCCCAGAGCCACATCCAGCCTGGCCTTGAATGCCTCCAGGGATGGGGCATCCACAGCCTCCTTGGGCAACCTGTTCCAGTGCCTCACCACCCTCTGAGTGAAAAACTTCCTCCTAATGTCTAACTTAAACCTCCCTTGTCTCAGTTTAAAATAATTCTCCATTGTCCTATCACTATCCACCATAGTAAACAGCCATTCCCCCTCCTGTTTATAAGCTCTCTTCAATTAGTGGAAGGCTGCAATGAGGTCTCCCCAGAGCCTTCTCTTCTCCAAGCTAAAACCTTCACCTAACTTCACAGGACTTAATGAAGGATGGTCATGGAAACCTATAGAGGCTGGAGGAGCACACAGCAAACTGCACCACCAAAACTGTGTGCTTTTATACTGGCATACCAAGCAAAATTGTGAATAGAGCTTGTGACAGTGTTTCTCCAGATCTCAGTGACAGAAGCTGTTTTAGAGCACCAAAGAGTTCAGTAAATCCCTGTGCAGCCCCACCACCACAGGAAGCCACCTTGTTCCATGGCAAGGCTGACACCCCTGCACCTCTACAGAGAGAGCAAAAATGTGAAGTCTGATGGAGATCTGAAGGTCCATCACCTTCCTAGCATGTGAAGAATTGACTCGAAGGTTTTCTCAGCTCTGAAAGAACATGTATTTCCTTTTTGGACCAACTCTTCTAAAATAGCTCCATGTTCTCCTAGCATATACAGTGCTCTCAGTGATTTACAGCTGCTTGTAACAGAACAGATTCCAAGGGGAATCACTTTTTGACTAAAAAAAGTGAACACTCATGTGCAACCTCTTCACTTTCAGAACTGTCTTTCCTGTCTTTTTCAGAACTCCATTCCTCACTCCCAATTTCTCTACCTGAAAAGGGAGGGATGGACGATGGCACAGTGAGCTCCAGCTGGGGAATCCCCAGATTGGTGAGCATTGGCAATGGGAGGTAACAGAAGAGGAAAGATTTCATTTTATACAGCTTGTTGTTCCTTACATTCTTCTATGTTTCTGGCAATTTCAAACGCAGGGTAGCAGGGCCTGGGTAACCCTTTCAACCTGACACAGACTGGTTGTTTTTCATGTTCATGAAGTGCTTAAATGATGCTTCAAAGCTGAAACATCCAAAGATACCATAAGAGACACAACACATTTTATTTAGAGTCGCATTAAGATTAAAATGGGACTATTGGGGAAGTACAATTGAGTGTGGTGGAGATGGGAGGTGGAACAAGGACCAGAACCTTACTCTGCTTCCTCTGGATTTCTGAATCCGAAGTTAGACTTCAATGGAAAAAAGATACAGAGTGGTGTGGGTGGAAAATCCATGCACTGTACATTCCAGATCTACTTACTGAGCTAGTGATTTCCCTTAGGCACACCCTCTCATCACATACGAGCAATAGGCTGTTACTAGAGGAAAGTTTTCAGTCTAACACAGAGTAACTGTAGGCTTCAGTAATTAAGTGTTGAGATAAGGCACCTCTTACAGAATTACAACCTGTGAGTTATGAGCACTCTTTGATGTAGCTGCCATACAAATCCATTTTGAAAAAATTTCTGAACAACATTAGGTTGCCTGTGGCTTGACAAAGCGTTTGCTAACTATGGTATGCACATTAAATTATTCTGAAAAATAGTCAATTAGCCATGGCACACAGCCAGCAAACATTCCTGGATCCTTTGAAATAAGCCAGAAGATGAGCTGAAAGCTTCACCTCCGTACATCTGAGTTCCAATTACACATCTACACCCCTCTGATTGAGGGAAGCATAATTTTGATTGACAGAAAAATGAAACACTTAGCAATCAGAGGGACCACTGAGCATCACGAATGGTCACCATGTCACTGGAAAACTGCTAACTGATGCTCTTACCACATTCATCCATGAGTTGAGGTAAAAATCAATATGTAATTTTATAGGAAAGACAGAAGAAGGACAATTATTATGGCACATCAAGCTACTCAGAACTACTGCTCTTCACACAGTGGCAATATTTCCCATGATAAAGATACTGGCAAAAAGCCTTTTAGGAAATCTCAACAATATGGAGAGCCTTACAAGTCTTCCATTCTGACTTTGCATTTGTATATCAGGAAAACATGGCTTTTTCAAGTCTGTCCATTTCCCTCACAAAAGCTGGACAGATAAAAGGCCTGCATGAAGATTTTTTCCCCTCTCAGTATTTTCAGTCCTACGGAAAGCTACAGAGGGACACCTTCAGAAGAATGTGACAGTTTCAGCTGGGATGGCTGTAGCACTGTGGGAATGTTGAAAGAGCCTTCCAGTGGGGTTGGAGCAGAGATGGACAGAAAACTCCAGCTGCTGACCCAGTACTATGTAACAGAAAGGTGACATCATCTATTCTCATCACAGCATAGCTGTCCCTGTGGGAAGATTTTGCTACGGCAATTAACTTGAGCTCCAGTCCTTGAATGGGAAATCATGAGTTCAAAAACTTTGTGCCAGAAGAAATGGTTTATGCAAGAAGATGAAAACACATTTACTAACCCTTATTATGTGATATGAATAAATAATGTAAGAGTAGAGTAACATTTATATGCTACAATGATAGACGTGTGAATGACAAACTCAGGAAAATTTCTCTGGAAACAAGAATAAAGATTATTTTGAAGGATGAAAAATTGAAGATTAAGTCAGAGGATGTCAATCTATGTAACAGGATCAGAAGTAGTCAGTGTTTCTTTTGTTTAACTGAAGGCTACCTGGACTCAAGTCATTTATTCTAATTATTTCTCCATGCTCTAAACCAGACTCAGATTTTCAATGTTTTTTTCCCTTTGATTCTCCAACAGCGGCATAGGAGACCATTGCTAAATAATCCAATAAATAAATAAAGCAATAGAATCAATTCAAGAATTTGTCTTTTCTCTGCAAATACTGTAAGGACTGTCAACACTGTCTCAAGGATTGTCACAAAGCTGAATCCATTCTGACAGACTGTACGACTTGTGGCAGAGCATACAACCCAGGCAGACACGAGTGTCCCACAGGGATCCACCTCTTTATCTGCTGTTCTTCACTGTTACTGGAAATGGAGGAAGCAGCACCTGTCAAGTGTTTCTCTTACTGGCAGGCTTGCACCTCTGTCTATGCCTGCATGCTGGAATCAGCTTGTTCTTAACAAAAAAGGTGACCTACTTCAAGAATCCAGAAGAAAACACCTCCAGTGTTTCCATTCCTGGCAGTGCTTATGTGCAGACACCAGGAACTTCAGAGTCCCCAAAACTCTATGACAGAAACTCCTACTGAGGAAGTTGAGGCAATCTGCTCACTCGAATTTGCAAAGGTTGGTTGGATGTTGTTCATGGCATTTTGGCAGCTCATCTGCTCCCTCCAGAGGCCAAACATACAAGGGTATTTTGCCTGGGATCCCTTGGGAATAAAATCAGCCAGCTGTGAAGAAGAGTAGGGCTGATAAAGCAGTACAGATGCTAGTGACTGCAGGACAGACTCCTGCAGCACAACAGCCTTGGCATACAGGTGACAGGCACTGCACTTAAGCTGCCTACTTCTATAATGGGAAAGACTGTATACTTTTACACATTAAGTATTCCAAAAGAAACTTTACTGTTAGATGAGTGATGTAAAAATAGGTCCCTTAATTAGCTATCAAGTCTCTTTCTGCTTCTAACAAAGTTTTCCTTTCTTGAGCTAACATCCTGAATATAAACAAAACCACTCTGCAACAGCTCTTTCTTTCTACAAACACATTTAAGAAAATAAGAAACTAACTCGTAGGACAACAACCACAAAGTGCTAGATGTCAGGCTTACCACAGCAGTCAATCAAGCGTGCAAACTACTGGTACCATGGTGCTGACATCCTGCACATTACATAAGCAAGTGAGAAGAGACTGGTTACTCAATTTGATCCTAAATATTCGTGGTTTTTTTTTGTCACACTAGGCATTGAATGTCCAAAAATATAATCAGTGTAATTAAAACAGCTGGATCCCAAAGGTAGCCCATGAACAAATGAAAGGAGAAATGTTTAGATGCTGCTAGCAGTGCTCTACTGCTAGTATGTACTTCCTAGATGGAGTTACACGAAAGCTCTCACGCTTGCAGTTGGCCTCCATTTAGTTGATAGTGTGATTGTAAAAGATCAACCTTCAGCATTACATTTGATGGGCAAGATGCAGCACAAGCAACCAGAGCTCATCATAGGAATACTTACTCATGCTTAGTGTGATAAGGAGAGGGAAAAGGAAAGGCATCATCCCTGCTCATCTCTCCTCTTTGCCAAAGGGTATGCACATCCAGAGAAATAAATCCTTACGATTCATTTTGTGTCAGAGAAAGCATTGCCTACAATGACCTTCACAAAGGGCAAAAAAAAGGCACCAAGTTTAAAAAGAAAAGATATTTCAGACAGTACTATTTCCCTCTTCCCACAGTCCTTCTAAGAAGGCTGTGCTTACTTTAACTTTCAAGTCCTCATTTCCATGAAGCAGACAAGCTACTTACATGGCACTGTGTTTACAGGCAAAAAACTAGGTCTGAGCTACTAAGTCAGGTAAGAGAGGTTCTCAAGTCCCACAGCATTCACGTTCAGTAACAGCAAACGATTACGGTCCAGGCTGACCGCTCCCACTGTTGAGCAAGTTTCAACACCACATCTCAGCTGGAAACAACATTTACCTCACGGCCCCGGGGGGAAACAGTTCCAGCACCAGCTCACAACCCAGATAAACCACAAGTCCTATCATCTCGTCACGAAGAACCTGGTAAGGAGGAGCCAGATGCCATACGGAGCAAACTGCCACCCTGCCATCAGCATGCATTTGCTCATGGCCATTGTGCATGGAGCCACACGTACGTGTGGTAGCGCATACAGCACACAGTAACCTATACTTACACATAGAAACTGCAACAAGGAAACAGCAGTCAAAGAGCCATGGATTACCAGTTCCTCAATTGCCCGAGGAAGGAGAGCGGTGAAGGTTTTCTTTAAAACCACATACATTTTTTAAATGAGACAGTGCAAAGGATTGGGGTGGAAAAGCACTGGGGCTGCCCAAGCAAATGCTGCCACTCTAAAAGGCCATTGAGACAAAAAAAGATTTGGTACAACAACAACAAAAACTGCTTCAAAGTTTTAATCACAAAACTCTCAGTGGGAAACAGAGAACACAAAGTTTACTCTTCAGTCGCAGAAAATCCATGTTTTAATTTCTGTGTTAAATTTCACGCTACAGGTAGAAAAGCCAGCAGCAGTTCTCAAAGTCAAACAAGTCTTATTAAAAAAATTATATAGAAATGACCACCTGTCATGGCGTCAGTCAGCAATCTTGCAGTCCTCTACCTGGCAGCTGCTGCCTTCTTTGCATGTAGACACTGAAATCAGAGCTCCTTGTGTAAGCAGCTTTTTACCTCCGGAGGAAAAAGAGACAATATAAAGCTGCCCAGTTTGCTCTGTGAAAGGGGTCTGGCAGTGGACAGAGAATGAGGACATTTATTTGAGAAAGACCAAGCAGCCTACCGTGAAATCAGTGAGATGGTGTTGAGCCAGAGCACTAAGAAGAAAATCACAGTTGAATAGGAATCTTCCTAAAGAGCTCTGCAGAATTTTGGGTGGGCCCGACAGGAGCTTGTGACCAATAAAGGCTGGAAACAATTCTGTGAGGAACAGAATTTCATCTTTGCCCCACAGCTGGAGCATTTTGTTCTACCAGAGAATTCTAGTACACTGAAGTAAGTTTCTTGCAACAGCAGCATATTTGTTTCTATTTCCCTCACCACTGACAATGTACTTTACACTTTTTCCTTATATGTACAAAAGTGTTTTTGGCAAGAATAAATTCTGTACTTGTATCTTCGGCAAACATTCACTGTAATTTAATCATCAACTTCACTGCTGCCACTACTGCATAGAAATCTTCTGCACCACGCCTGGTTTTGGGAGTTTCTAGACCATTTTCAGAGCTGCTCGATGGTCTGTTCAATATGTTGAGGAAACCAGTAAGCCAGGGAGCAGCTTATAAACCTCACCCTGAAACTTTACAACTTGTATGTTGATTCACTACTGAATGTTACAGACATACAAAGACAGGATCTTTATATACTTTAATATCAGGGCAAGAGGAGTGCTATGTTAACAGCACATTTTCCCAATATCTAGCAAGTTCTTACTATGAGTTTTTAAAATCCATGTAATATTTGCCAAAAGTACTCAAGTCTAAGAAATAGTTACTGTTGTATGATCTTCTCTTAGGAATAATAGATACTGTGAAGAAGGAAAAAGATCAAGAGAGAAAGACAATTTGTGGGAATTTAAACCTAATGCAGAAATCCTCCTTAAAAAAAATAATCCCATAAAGCACCGAGGCCGCTCCGTGTCTACAGACATTTTGTTTTACCTATTGGGGCAGTCACTGTGCAGCATACCAAAAAGACTGCATGATGAATACAAGTTTCAACAATCAGATTTTTATGGCACAAAAGGAATTTTTCCATTAACCTGCTTTCAGAGTTGTTAAACATATAACTGAAGACAAACAAACTAAGGCTACCACAAAATAATATTTTCATGATGATGTTAGTCTTTATTCAGCTTTAACTGACTCCTCCAGTCCAAAGGCGGAGAAGAATCTTTCCATTACTTTGTTTCAGCGACTCATTCAGGATGAAAAGATTCTTTTCCTACGTTTGACACAAATTTAATTTCTCATTTATATCGTTATTCAGAGTTCACATAAGCTTTAATGTTGTACCTTAGGCTGCATGGACTTTAAGATTAAAATAAAACTCTACTCTTAACATAACCCTTTCTATAATGTAAAAATATTCTACACGCTTAACATATCATGAATGTTAACCATTTGCTTTGGGGAAAAACTATTTTAGTTTTTTTTTTTTCAGTACAGAATCAACTGCTACCGGTTTGTATGAACGCATCCCTGTTATGTTGGGTGCCACCCAGTGTTCATCTTCCACAATGACAACTTAGCTACTGAACACACAGAAGAGCTAAGCATACAAGACAGTTTTTAACAACTGCAAATTTAAGATGCTGCTTATGGTTCATTGTTACTTCTCTACCCATCCGCTGTGGCAAATTTGCTTCTTTGAAATTATGAGTGTTCTTAATTATCAAAATCTGTATAAAAATAACAGCATGCTACGAGATGTGAAGAGCAGATTCATGCATTATGAATTAAAATGCAGATTTCTGCCTTCCTTTTATATTATCAAAATCTTTTAAAGTTAATATCAAGGCAAGGGGTATAAGGACAGACACTGCATAGTACATTTTAATACTAATCTGAACTGGGTATTTAATCAAAATTCATGATAATTACAGGGTAAACAATTTTTATTTCAAAATACAAGTTGAACTGGTATTGTAGTGATGAAAGCACAAGAGGGGAAAACCAGTCTTTTACAGCCCATGTCTCTGTATCTCACTTATACCCGGAGCTAAAAGCTCTAATTGGTGAAGGGAAAATATTTGTGGCATTTCATTTAACCTTTGTGATAATCCAGCATTATCCATTTCTAAAGAAATATAAATACTTTAAAACAAACATTGAAAATAAATCCTTTTGATGTAACAAACTACACTCTTTACCAAGAATTTTCCGTCTTCTTAAAAGAAAGGTACTTCACCCAAAAAAATAATCAAAGTATCAATGTAGAACAATCCTTGGAGGAAGAAAGTTGGAATGTAAACCTCTGTTCCAAACTAGATCTGAAAAATAAAAAGAAAGAAAAATAATTTTATTCACACGTAGCTTTCATCAGCTCCGTCTTTAAGCTATTTTTACATTTAAACAGGAAACTTCCTGAGCTCCATACAATAAGGTTTTTCCCTCAGCTTGCATCTCCCCTTTCTTAACATGTGAACAATTACGTTCCTCCTATGCCCTCATCACCAATGTGATGATACTACGGTTACGTAGAACAGCAGAGCCCATATTTATACAAGTAGCACAAGCATAAAAAAGCCCCTAACTCTCAAGAACAGAAGCCCAAACAGAGTTTAAGTCTAACATCCCCAAGCACTGACTACTCAAACAAGTTCAGTGGCATAATGAACTTTTCTAACCATTCTCCTGACATAAGTAACTATGGAGAGGTTCCACCAAGTCTTTCATGTTGACTATGACTTTCAAAGCCATACATGATCCCACGTAGACTGGGATGATCCTCAGAGAGATTACTCTTATTTTGTTACTTCATGTCTCTTCTTTTCTTACAGCATGAAATTAATACTATATAACATACCTCAGAAACCTGAAAATAATAATAGCTGCTCACTTTAATGCATTATCCCACATTGTGATCCATTAGTTTGCAAATTGCATTTTTGCAATATTCATACAGCAATTTATGACGTTAAGATCTTACAATGGCTCCTTTATTAAAAGCAAACATTACTACAAAGTGTTTCCAGCTACAGTAAGCTCAACCACTGACAGGTTCAAAGTGCATTTTTCAAAAGTAAGTTTGAAGAAAAATTCATCAAGATTTTGGATAGTTTGAAAGAAGCGATTGAAATGGAGAGCCTCAATGAGCTCAAAATAATGTAATAAGGAGAATTGGTCATATTACCAACTCAGAGAAACGACTAAAAAGATGAAGACTTAAAGCATAAGACAATAACTTGAGTGGTCTATCCAATTAAGTTAACTCACTAGCTCAGTAAGTTACTAATTATCCCCTGAGCCAGCTGACCCTGTGCACATTCTTAGTGCTGCAAAATGAAGCACAGCATCTTTGAAAAGACTTTATAGCAGATTATGATTTGAATTATAATAAATTTTACTACTATAAGAGTGTACATAGTCAGTTACTGCTTATCACAGTTAGTGATAAGCACTGACAAGTGAATGTGACAATCTGCGAATTCGTGATTACCTTTAACTCCACTACTGCTAAGGTGCAGCTTATATGATTTTTAAGAAACACAACATGGGGCAAAACCAGAGATTTAAGATCTTTTTTTTAAAAATTAAAACAACAACAAAAACCCCACAAAAATCTTTCAGTTGTTTCTTACTAGATGGTGAGGTTGTTAAGACTACAGAGAAATCAGGAAGTTGAAAGCCACGTTTTTGATGCAACTCCTATACGAACTACGACCTGCTCCATAAATGTGTCCAATACAGTTTGCATTCACATAATCCTTGGCTCATCCTACTTCTACTGAACTGGCCAAATTTGCCCTATTTGACATGGGAGCTGACCCACAAGTCTTTGTGCAGGCTGCCTGGGATGTCTTTCTAGCCTAAGTGATCCTAAAAGTAAGAAATCCTAATAGTCTGCTAAACCTTTCTATATCATCTACTTTGCTTTCCATCATGAGCTTATTGTAATGAGCTTACAGTTCAGAGACCAGTACCCGGGGCTGCATTCAGCTCCTTCAATATTCAGCTGTGTCCATACGTCTAGTTGGTGAGTCCTGTAATGGTAACTCCTCCCCCATACATACATGTACACACACAACCACTTGGATAGCCACTGCCACCTAAATCTGTGTCCTTGGGGTCAAACGACTTTGACTGTGAGCACCTTAAGGGTAATGAGAAGACTGCTCAAATTTTAACAGTATGAAACTAAATACACGTGCTTTGTGTAGAGATAAACTAGAAGAGGAACACAGAACAGAAAAGAGAACAGAAAGCTGGTGTGCTCATGTCCACACTCCTTTCTGAAGCAGTCCCTGGGTCAAACATCTGCCAGGCTTGTCTGAGTAAAAGCATTCAAGTGCCCTACTCCAAAAAGGATTCAGGGGGCTGAGGAAGTGAAGGAACAAGTCCCTGAAGCATGTAGATACACCAAGCACCACAACACTCTTCAAGAACAAAATCCTTGACAAGGTAAGCTATTCTGAACACTTGTGTATAGTTTTACTTTCTCCAAAAAAACATTGAAAGACAGCTTGCTGTCAAAGATGAGAGTTTTAAATATATAATACGGAACATGTCTACTACTTACATCATCAATATCTTCATCATCATCTCCAATATCATCAAACTGGATTTCATCATCATCTCCGGGACCGAATGTGTCTGTTTCATTGATTTTAGCTAAAAAAGCATCCAGAAAGTTAGGGAGAGCATTCATACCGAGTCAAGATAGGCTACGTATTCTTGTCCAACTTGAACTTCCAGTTTGAACTGAAAACGTTCTTACCATGTTCTGGAAGCTCCCCATATGCTTTCAGACTTCTGGCTTCATCTGCATTATACTTTAGAATAACATCAGCTTTGTTATCCTAAATAAGAATTTATTAGAAGGTATTAGTCATTTATGATGGAAAAAAAAACTCCCTAAGAAGTACACTAAACTAGTAACACCTGTATTACTTATAGAACAGTAGTATTTTCTTCCACCTTTATCTCTACTTTTAATCTCGAGGTAAAAAAAATAAGTGCTCTTTGTAGAATATTTTCATCTGTGCTGGGAGATACTCAATTTTGTTCTGCTAGCAGTCACTTGAGAAGCCTGGTTTCATGTCTTTAAAATTAATCTTCCCAGAACATGCATAGGGAGGTGTTTGGTGGTCAGTAAGAAAATGTCAACATTTTCTAGTTTTAAGCAATTTAACACATGCAGTGAACAACATCTTGGATGTTTTACCATATCTAAGCAGAATTTATCCTTGAACCACTGATGACAAAATACTGAAACTCATGAAAAAGCATGTAGCCAATGAAAATTTACATTAGGTAAAGTTAAACTTCCAGAAATAGAATAATGTAAGTAGAAACTAATTGGTGATTAATTAAGAGGCTGCTCAAGATAAATGCCACCACCAAGGATGCAAAATTCTGATGACTGCAACAAAACGTTTGGTGCTTGGCTCCATCTTCCCTATTTCACAGGACCCAAGCACCAAACAGCTACACCTGGAAAAAAATAAAAGGTCAGGTGTGACGCTCATAAGGCCAGGGTGACTGCCAACAACGTGTGAAGGAGCAATTAAATTTGGCAGAACAAGTTTAACCAGGATTTGTCATCTACTCAAGACAATCTCTGTAACGTGAGGAAATTAAAAATCCTGATTTAGCATAACCAAGCACAAATTCAAGCAAAATTAGATGTGGATTTACTCAGGATACCTGCTGTAACTTCACACTACACAAAGCTGGTTGTAAGCTATTTCAGTGATGGACTGCATCGAATGCTTACCTGGTAGTCTCGTAAGCCAACCAATATAATATCAGAAGTATTTATCCAAACCTGAAAGAGGAAGCATATGCTACGTTATAGGAATTCAATTTCTTGTTGTATAATGCAAAACTCAAACACAACACATTTAATTTTACTGTACAATGTTAAGCATTTCACTACAGTCACCATTTCCACTTTCTACCCAATAATCTGGAAATCCTAACTTTCTATTTTCACTGAAAAATCAAGCACCTAAATACAAGTACAAATATTATTTAGCAAGTTACGGGGCTGTTATGAAGGTAAATTAGACTTCTTTGAAGAGCTTCTAGCCAACAAGATGGTTATTAAGTCATTACTTCCCAGAGACCAACAGAAGTAATGCACTGAGCCACCCCTCCGAGCTGAGCTCCGCAACAGCCAAAAAAGTTGGTGAAGGAGGTGATGAAAAATCAGTCACAAACCCAAGAAAACAAATGGAGCTGTTCCTAGTAACTGGCTACAGTAATCCATCAAACCAAAGCCCTCAGAAACCTGCAGAACAGGATATACTGATAGAAGTGCACACGATGGTCCTATCCCACAGCAGCTCGCTTTCTGCGGATGGAGAACGTCTCCGTTTGGACTTGCTTCCGACGTGAGGAATAGCCTTCTGTGGTGACAAATTAATTCTGCTGTAGGCAACATTTATCTGTGAACGTTCTCCATCACCTTTAACAGTTGGAGCAGCAACACATTGCTGGCAGCCTGCGGGGCTCACAGTGATTCCAAAATATGTGCAATGATCGGCCCCTGAGAATTAATGGGCAGAACAATCCCGAATGAACACAGTGACTGCCTCTTCTTACTGGGAACAGAATGCGAGAGGAACACCTGCGTACCACACAACAGCAAAGGACAAGGCTGTAACAACCTGAAAGGGCAAGAGATGGCACCAAACCATCCAGAGGTGCTGAAGTTAAGACTGATAATGCATACACCCTCCTGGAGGTAAGGAGTTTTGCAGATCAGCTTTGCATTAAAATGTTTTGTGAACTGACGAAGCAGACAACGAAGGGATGGCATCCGAGAGGCCTGTGGAAGCTGTAAGTTTGCCCCAAGCCCCTGTCAGAACTGCTCTCAGATAAGTCACCCAGTGAGAGGATGATTATAAATAATACTTAGTTCTTCTCCAGTACAAAGAATAAGCTAAGAAAGGTATCAAAACATGATCCAAGTTTCCATAATATGAAAAGCTGGCATTTCATAAGCAGTCTGATATCTCCTCTGAGGTACGTGCATCTGCTGAGGGCGGCCCTTCAACTCTGGAGCTGCACTCAAAAACCAGACTGCCTGTTTTTGTGCCCAGACAGTGCAGATACAAGAAAAAATAGTTTACTATTAAAAACAAAATTTAAGTTGTTAAGTACAGAACAAGAGTTATTATTTCTACTGTAAAGAGCTAATTACTTTTTTTGTTTCCTTACAGTTACTTATCATGCATAATGCTGCTGTTTCAGAATTACCTTTTTTCTTAGTTTCCCTCTGATATGACATAACCTCTTCACGCCATCAAAACACAACGCCTCCAGTCTTCCATTGCCTAACATCTTGATCACCTGGGCATACTCTGAAAGAAAGGGTAAGAGAGAGTAATAACCTGGAGACACAGAATAACTTGTATCATGTAACCAAATTCTGCTGTAACATTTTATCATACACAAACCTGGAGAGGACCTCTCATCAGCCACACTGGCAGCTGTTCTTGTATCCTTCCTGACACTGTCATGAAAGCACTATCACAAGCGGCCACTCTTGGTTGCATTCATGCTTTGGTTTCCTGTAAATGCTTCCTAAAGATAACTTTTAGAGCTAATGAGTCACGCTCAAGAGTTTATTACAGCAGCACAGCTCCTGTCCTGCCAAACCCCTATGTTACCACCGATAGCAGAGGAGGATGTGCTACATGCTGGGTACCCCCACCACTACTGCCAATCCTTTCTGCAGAGACTCTATGGATACAGCTGTTATTCTCAAAAACTGTCCGAAAGGCATCCCTGTAAACACAGGCTTCACCTCGAAGCTGTGTAGATTCTCTCCTACACTCTATTAAAGTTTGCAACATAATGCATTCCTATTTAGCAGAAAATAATGTGGCTTTTGAGAATAATGTTACCCGACCATCCCTGCATGCAAAGAAAACAAATATTCTCAGTTAGAGTCAGAGTTACATTTCAATACTCTAAAATCTTTCCACAGCACAGGATGGACCGTCCAGCAAACCACATGATGATATTACAAACTGTGCAGATCTCATTACATAGATTTTGCTTGGGAATTTAAAAGGATTTTAAATTTTATAGGTGCATCAAAATCAAGCCCTTTTTGCTTACAACTATCGTGGAATATGAACAAGAGATTAAAGAAACACATTCAGCTGTCCCTGTCTGTGAAGCAATTTAAATCAGCACTTCTCCAGTGTTTCTAATAAACTGTGTTTACCCAGTCCCAGTGCTTAGCTGGTGGCTAGGCATGCGCTCAGGTATACGTGAGCCACAGCCAGAGCATGACATGCAGGACAGGGTGAGCCAGAGGGCAGGTGAGATCACTGCCATCAGAAGGCAGAGGACAAGGGAATCCTGGCCACCAACCTCCAGCTGAACACTTCTGTTGCTCACTGCACCTGACAACACCACAGAAAGGGCTGCACCTCTTGCTCCTGCTCTAGTAGCTGCCAGGTATCCCATCCCCAGCCCAGCAAGTTAGTGAAGCCAACAAGAGTCAGTGAGAGAACAGAGATTATGTTTTAGCCAGGTCAGTGACTTCAGAGATTCCACAGAAGACCCCAAGAACCATACAGCTGGCAAAGAACAGGCATTGGGACTGTGCATCCAAGGGACAACCACCAGCTACCAGCAGCAGGGCAAGCTACACACAGAAACCCAGGGGACACCTATCTTTATTCTATCTTTATTCCCCCCTGCCTTTGAGTTCCTCAGACATCCAGATACTATCTTTGAGTACCAAATTCAACGTGCAGGATCTGTGGTGACAGGACAAGCTCATGGTTTCAAGCTCATAGAGATTAAATCAAAGAGGCTGTATTTAGGTTAGAAGTGAAGAAAAAGTCTTTCTTTTACAGTGATGGTGGTGAGGCACTGGCACTGCCCAAAGATGTGGTTGATGCCCTGTCCCTGAAGACTTTCAAGATGAAGCTCGATCAGGCCCTGGGCAACCTGATGTAGCTGTGGTGTACCTGTTCATTGCAGAGGACTTGGACTAGGTGGCCTTCAGAGATCCTTTCCAACTCTAAGGATTCTATGAATGTATGCGACTCACTACCTGACCGAAGCAACAGCACTGTGACACCACACTCAGAAACTCACCTTGCCCGTCTTCCTTGAACACCAGCTCTCTTTTTTCTGACTCATTCTCATTCTTACCTCGTCTTCTGTTTTTACCTCCTTTACCTAAAAGTTACAAGAGAAGAAAAGAATACACGTTACTGCCTGTCAACACAGTAAGTTAATCAAGGGGACTTTGGTGCATTTTCTACATGTCAATCTTGAGCGCCTATTCAGATTGTAACATTTTTATTTTTAAAGTTATAAGCAGGTGGCAATACCCATCAGAAGAGCAGAGCTGCAGCTGTTTCAGAATGGCCTGGGTTGAAAAGGACCACAACGATCATCCAGTTTCAACCCCCCTGCTATGTGCAGGGTCGCCAACCAGCAGACCAGGCTGCCCAGAGCCACATCCAGCCTGGCCTTGAATGCCTCCAGGGATGGGGCATCCACAGCCTCCTTGGGCAACCTGTTCCAGTGCGTCACCACCCTCTGAGTGTAAAACTTCCTCCTAATATCTAACCTAAACCTCCCCTGCCTCAGTTTAAGACCATTCCCCCTTGTCCTATCACTATCCACCCTCGCCAACAGCCGTTCCCCCTCTATCGCAGCCCTGAATGCCCGTAACGCCGCGCCGCAATCCCACGCTGTATGACGGCGCTATTTAAAAGGCACACACGTGGCGACGGGATCAGGCGGCGTTCGTGAGGATGCAGAGGAGCGGTTCGGTGTTTCGCACCCCCCGTTTAGAAGCCCGCCGCCGACCAGCAGCGGGCCGGGATGCGGCAGCGCTCGCACGGAGGGGCCCGGCCCGCCCTGCCCGCCTTCCCCCGCAGCAGCCCCGTTCCACAGGCCTCCCACACGCCGCCGGCCCGCGACCCGCCGCGGTGCGAGCAGCGGGTGCCGGCCGAGCTGCCCGTGCCCGCCATGGGGCCCTCAGCCCCCTCGCAGCCCCGCACGGTGGCACCGGGCCGCGGCGAGCAGCACGTGAGAGGCGGCGGCGGGCGGCGAGCGAAGCCCAGGCCTCCGCAGCGCGGCCGGGCCCGGCTTCCCGAGGCGGCGGCGGTGGGGACATATCGGGGGGAGGCCTCACCTTTATTCTTGGGCATGGCGGCGGGCGCTGCGCCGCGCGGGGCTGGGTAGGGGCGGTAGGGCCTTCGGGCGGCTCCTGCGAGGCGGAGGCAGAACCGAGCGGCGGCTGCGCGCGGGCTGAACGGCGCGGCCGAGGCTGCGGCTCACTCGTACTTTCCTCCCCCACGGCGCCCCCCGGCGGGTCGGAGGACTGGAGGGCTCGCCGCCGCCTTGCGGCGCCGCTTCCCCTGCTCTGCGCACGCGCACCGTGGGGAGGGGCGAGAACGCGCGCTCCTGGCGACCGTCAGGTCCTTGCTATGGCGTAGCGTCGCCTCCGTGGGCGGTGCGAAAGGCGGGCGCGGGCAGCGGCAGCCAATCGGAGGCTGCGAGAGGCGGCTCTTGGCGGGAGCGGGAAGGCTCGTGTCCCCGCCCCGAGCGACGTGCGCGGATGGGAGGGCAGCCAGCGCCCGGCTGCGGGAAACTCCCGGCCTTGGTTGCGGGGAGAACAACGCTGCCACAAGCGATAGGCGACAATCCTTTACCGAAAGGGTTGTTAAGCAGTGGGATAGGGCTCCCCAGGGAGGTGGTTGAGTCACCATCCCTGGATGTGTTTAAAAACCATTTGGATGTGGTGCTCAGGGACATGATTTAGCAGAGGGTTGTTAGTTAGGGTAGGATGGTTAGGGTGTGGTTGGACTCCATGATCTGTAAGGTCTTTTCCAGCTTGAGTGATTCTAGGATAAGCTGTTACAAAGGCCAAACAGTGAGTGCTTATGATATTATATCTCATATAATATATGCAAGCATAGGTCAGTGTTAGTGATCAACAAGCAACAGCTTTTATAATGAATAAGTTACCAACAAAGCAATTTCTTAATATGTTTGAAAGTTTATTCGCAGTAGAAATCTTGATTTCTTTTGAAGACTACAAAACCTGCCATTGGACAGGAGTACAAGCAATGATCTCTCTCCAGAACTGCTCATAGTTACATCTGGAACAGTTCTAATTACACATCAATAACATGATTGGAACACTTCCTAGATCAGACTCTGAATAAAACAATCATTTAAAGTATTCAGTACATTTTTTTTTTTTTAATTTTAACTAGCATTTCAACTCTATTATGATAGCAGTGCCAAGCATCTAACAGATGCTATTGTAATGGTCTTGCTTAAGGTACAATACCACTGACCTCCAGGAATAGTACCTTAGACTCATGTGCCATGCTGAGAAAACTAGTATAAAGTATGATTGTACAGAACTGTAGAAAAATATTTTATCTGTGATTTTGTCATTTTTTAAAAATGTTTTAAGTAGGCTCCCCCCTACCCTCCCTCCCCCCCTCCCGGTTCAAAATAATTACATCCCTCATAAGTACACCTTCCCTTTGATTAGGTCAAGAGTATCAAGATAAAGCTAATTTACATCATTTTCGTAAGTGAAAATTCAGCTATTACCCATTGCTGCTTACAGACCAGCATATCTCAAGTCCTTTCCTTCCAATAATAGAAAAGCACAGCTTTAGTTGGTACACCACATTTACAAAGCAAAACACACACACACACACACACGCACACATACATACAAAAACAAGCCCGGACACACAGTTCTATTTGCTTATGTCCTTCTCTCTTTAGACAAAAGTTTTAAATAATCTCTTGAACAAAACTTGCAAGGAGTTTTTCAATGCTATAGTAATGATGAATCAAGAACTTTGCCCTTACTGGATATAGATGGCATTTCATAACTACTGCAACTGCTCTCTCCCCTCTGTTCTCTCATGCTCTCAAGTATAGTAAGTGGTAATCTCAAATGAAATATGACAGGTGGGAAAACCCACCTGTATCTGCAGTTCTCCTTTTTCTAATACACCACAGCTTGGTATCCTACAGACAGCTGCTAGCTTTGCACCACCCAGCAGTCCAGCAATGAATGTACACAGTGTCACACACGCTCAAGTTCTAAAAGAAAGGTGCAAGGATTCAAAGAAGCATTACGTGGATTTCTCTGTAGCTTCTAATAACTGCAGCTACAAAACAAAGCGTGACAGTTGTGAGCACGGCTCCAAAACCAGAGGTAAGGTACTTAAAACACATGAGCCAAGCCTGACAAACACCTCACCTGTGAAGATGGGCCACTTCCACCTTGGTTTAGAAAATAACTTAAAATACAGTAACTCCAGACTTCAACTCACTCAAGCTGTTACACACTGAACTGTTTTACTGGCATTTAAAGATCCATCTTGTGCTGCTATATACAAGATGGTCTAGATTAAAGGACCAATTTACATGAGAATGTGGGTATCTAAAAATGTAGCAGTCAACACTGCTTGTCTGTTTGGCTCATGACCAGTGAGCCTAAGGGCCACAAAATATTGCTGAAACGAAACTAGTGAAAATTTTGTATTTTTTTTAACATAGACATTGCCAATAGAGAAGCATCTTAATACTTCCTTTTGGCCTCTTCTGCACCAGCTACCTATGTATGTGCACTCTGAGAACATGGGAGAAATTCCTTCCTGAGCTGAAATGTCATTATTGACACACAAAGTACTGCCAACCCCCTCATTCCAACAGGACCCATTTTAAATAACTTGCTGGCTAGACATGACAATCTTTGGGTTAACACCTGCTTTAAAACAGCTCCAGAAGGTGTAGTTTCTAGGATGTGATATGCCTGTCTTACAATCAGTTACAGAACTGAAAACATGTCATCTTATAGGCGAAAAGGTTTTTACTAAATACCTCTGGAAGTGCAGACACTGTCAAGCAAAAGAAAAAAAAAATACAAATCAAGATAGCGTTTTTCAGCCTCTGGTCAAAGATGTTTCTTGAACAAAGGGCAGATGCATCCATACAGCTGAAGGAAACTGCAGTGCTAGAGCACCAAGGGAAAAATACTAATTGCCATGAAGAGCTGTGTGCTTACATTTCTAGAATCTACAATAATTTAACTGCCGTTGTTTCTAGAACTGATTCCTTAACAATTACAGGTAATACATGAATCTGACTGGGACAATGTTTCATAGTTAATTATAATGACCCTTTCTTAGCACATACAGATCAGGATGATTCTCCTCTCATTTTATTTTGCCTATCGAAGTGATCTGAGGAAAAAAAAAAAAAAAAGGAGAAAAGCCAACAGAACATTGGAGTCACTGGTTTGGCAACTGTAACAAATGCAGTATAAACCTACTTTTTCTGGGCTTACTAGTGGACATCATGTTTTGCTTTATCTTTGATGCTGCCTTTTTTTCTATAATGCCAAGATTCATTGAACAAATCCTCTGCAGCTTAAACGACAGTCACAGAATAGAGCTAAAATATTAACAACAGATTATAAGCATAAACAATATAGGACTGTCCTCTATCAGAAAGTATTCAGCAATGATTCCTGAGTCCAGAAATTAGATGGGGGGAAATAAAAGGGAGGAGGTGGGGGCAAAAGACAGTGAAATATGCAACAAGTTATCTTTTTTCTCCATTATATCATCTACGTATAGATAGTATGGTGAGAGATGCACTGTTTGAATTTTGAATACTATAAACAGCATCCTGATTTTCCTAACATGACATGCAGCGTCAAAAACATGGAAATGTAGAAAAAACATAGGCAAGAGAAATACATATTCGTAGTATTACATTCAATAGCTGTTTAACAGTCAGGTTTCTTTTAGAGCTGTCCAACATTACTGATTAATCCAGGTGAACTGTTTAATCAGACTTAATTGTTAAAATGATTAATAATATCTAAGTAAAACAAGGCATGTATACATTAAAGAAAACAGCACAGAAAAGTGCTGCTCATGAACTGTTTACAAAAACATACAAAATGTCAGATGGCACAAAGTATATAGTGCTAATATAAACAGATAGTTTAAGCTAAGTGCTTAACACAAACTGTCCATCTCTACCTGTAACAAAGAATGTTTCAGGGGACAAAAATATTCCTTATAAAAATAATGCTATGTGGTGCAGAGTGCTTTATTCAGTGTATTTTTGACAGAGGTGGTATTCGTAATTCTTCTGGTTTACTCAATTGTGGACATGATTGTTTTCATTGTGTTTCCACTTTTCACTCCATTTGAAGCTCCAGTAAGATCAGTAACTTGCCATCAACAGTTTAAAGCGAGAGTAGATGAAAGCAGTAGCAGCAGCAGGAGCAGCAGCATTATAGGTACCAGCTGGGACAGAGTGTGCTTGCAGGTATCTGTGAGATATGTGCTACCTGTCGCCATGATTTGTGCTATCATCTTATACCAAGGTACCAAATATCTGGTTGAGGTCACTTCACAGGGCTGTTGAGGTAATCTTTTTTATACCTCTCCTCTGAGCAAGGGTAGATCGGCCAACTGGCTCCAAAACTGGTGACTGATTACGATTCAAAGCAGAGTAAGTTGCTGCCATTGCACCCTGTTGTGAGAATGTCAGAGAGGAAAAGCAAGAAGAGTTCATTATGTGTATCACTCACATCAGAGATTGCACAGCAGTAAGTGTCAGAGACTGATGACAAGTTTTAAATTCTAGTCTTATTTTCACCTACAAAACAGAAACACACTGCTGCATTGTTCAAACAGCAGCAGCACTGTGAGTTTTGTAGTGTAATAGTTTTCAGATCAATCTGAAGCTATCGTATCCTGATTAAAAAAAAAAAAGGACCCAGAATGTAAAAGGAGTACAGGAAAACTAAATTTTCTCTGTTCTTTATGAGATAGTTAGGGAATTAAATCCCATCAGCAGGTTGTCCTTGCTTGTCATTCGCACAACCATTTACATTTTCAACATGATATGTAAAAGTCACCCACATTACTCAGCACGATTTTACTGGCTTTTGAAAACCTCAAAGTTGTGAGCCATGGGATCAGAATCTGCTCCGCTTTCCACTTGTGATTTTGGATGCCAGAAATTCCTAATAACTTACACAGAGGGATTATATTATTACATCATAATTATATCATAATTATATTTTTCAGATTCCTTTTTTGTTGCTTTTTTTTTTTTTAATGTATTTCATTGTACCTTCAGTCCTACAGAGGAGTAGAATTAAACTTCTGGTTACCCACAGCTCCTTCAAAGTGAGAAACTGTAACATGGCCACAAACCAAGTCATGTTTCAGGCCATGGTGTATGGAACAGACATCATATTAGCACTGCCATTTCAACTCCCCTTCTCTATCTTATACTGTGGTTGTGAATTATTTCATTTCCCATTAGTCAATGACACGCTTCTCTGAAACTTCAAAACTAAACTATTTTTTATAGCTCCCTATAGTCCCTAACAACATTTTCACTATCAGAAAAATGATTTCTATCCTTGTTTCTTAAGGAAGATAAGTTGACTAGTTCAAGTGTACTAACTTGAAGAAAACGTAAGTCTCCATCAAACATTGGATTTATTCACAGCAAATGAGTTACTGTTGTATGTTATAAGATCACTTTGTGTCTGAAAGCAATTTGTAGTCATAATTTTTAAAATTAGAGAAAATTCTACAGTAATTAAAAAAAAAAAACAATCTGTTTACTCTGATTTTGGCCAGTTAGACAAACAAATATCTACTTGCCTTCACTAAATGGGGAGCATCCTGCCTGTTCAGCTGGTATTGAGGCAACTGGTCACAGTGAACTATCCAGGGATGGCTAAGAACTTGGGCTGCAGTCAGTCTTTGATGCGGGTCAACATGAAGCATTTTTGAAACAAGGTCCTGTCAGTAACGTACAAGGAGACAATCTAAGTTGCAGCAGCACTCCAGCTTTAAAAATGATAACAGGTCAAAATCGAAAAATTTCAGTAGCATAAACATTTGTTCATAACATCATTTTGAAGCACGTGAGAAGCTGCCTGACGATGCTAACATTATGTCATTTCGTTATGTAAGTTGATTAGGCAACACAGGTGGAAAAATAACAGAAAACAGAGATGACCCTTCCCCTTGCATATCTCACCTGCGTCCAATAGTCTTCTAACAGCTGTGCAAGCTGAAGGTTGAACGTTAGTACTAAAGAGAATAAACAGCTCAAGTCCTAATAAGAGAGTATGAGATGAACTGCCTCGGGTAACTGTGAAGAACTAGCCCAAACACAAATGTGACAATATTAATTTTTCCTAGCCTAAACCAGTGGGACATACAGTAATTATTACAATATTTTCAGTATCCCAATTTAGGATTTCTGAAATATTTTTGAATGTCATTTTTTGACATGAAATTTAAGTACAGCCTTTCTTGACACAGATGATTGCACATGTATGAAAATATACCATCTTTCTAAGGATGCTTGTTAACAGCTATAGTATAAGGCACATCTAATTTTCATCCTACGTGCAAGTGACTGTTGAAACAGAAAAGGATCGTAAACAGAAAAAATTCTAAAAAAATCAGCTCAGTAGTTAAAAACAACAATGGGTAATATTTATAATATATGATATGATACATACATCATCAGCAGTGTATTTAATTGAAGTATATTTCTCATCTCTCACAGAAAAAAGCAAATATACTTGCCTTAGCTGTATCTGAAACGGTGTTCCAATAACCACCGCTCAGGGAGAATTTTCCACTACCTATCCGGGCCAAGATCTCCTCTGGAGTATCATCAGGACCATTTGCAAAAGGAGTGTAGCTATTTAACCAAACAATTAAAAAAAAAAAAAAAAAAAAAAAAAAAGATTAATAGGAAAAAAAACCCAGCATAAAATAACCTACTTAGCAAGTGCAACAGCAGCTATCTTTTAAACTCGTGGAACCACTGCTGGATTAGTTATTTATCACCTTTTATACAAATCATTTCTTTTGCAAACATAAATGTATTTCTACTGCATTTATTATTCCTTAAGAACATCACTTCAAACTATCCAGTAGCTGATTTTTCCTCACAACTATGCTTTAAAAGCACTGCAATTGCACTTGCAACGTATCGCCTTCAAAATATATGCTGTTTAATCAGCTACATGGAAAAATAAACAAAACAATTTTCACACCTAAATCACAATAAAGCAGAATTTAAACACCTGAAACAGATGAGGCATCAGTTCCTGCAAATTCTATTGAAGGTAAAGTTGTAACTGAGATTAATCAGTGCTTCGCTAGAAACACAGTCACAGTGGGCTCACACACACTGTTCTTGTTTGCTATTACAGAGCAAAGGAATTGAACAAACGAAAAACCCTTACCCAGTAAGCATAGTATAAAGCAGAACACCAAGACTCCAAATGTCACACGCAGCATCATAACCTTGCCTCTTTAAAACCTGAGGGAGACAAATATTTTTTCTACAAAAAAGCGCTTAGAAATGCTTTGGTTATGCTATTAAAATACCAAGATCTCAGATTCTTAAATGCTTTTAAGTTATTTCATTTGCTGCAGAAGAACGGAACAAACACCTAACTAGGTGTGTTCCCATCTAAAGAAATCAAGGTGTATAAGCCATCGTTGTGTTTACCTCTGGTGCAACAAAATTTGCTGTATAACACGGAGTCATCAGAAGGCCATTTTCTGCTCGTAATTGTTTTGCAAAGCCAAAATCACAAATTCGAATGGATTCTGGATTACCAGATTCATCAACATAAAGAATATTGCTGGGTTTCAGATCTCTATGGACAACCTAGGAAAAAAAAAAAAAACACAAAACAAACCACAAAATACAGTAAGCTTAAAACAGGAATAGGTTTTTTATTTTAATTATCTATTCTAGTTAATACCTGCCATCAGTAATCATTGTCCAATTTCCAGCTTCTTCTATCAGCTCTAGCATTCTGACTATGGTATCTGGAGTAGTGAATATCTCATTTGGAAACTTCACCTCCCCTTCATTCTACCCCTCACCAAAAGGAAGAGGAACCCAGCAAAAACAAGCTTAGTGCAAAACTTTAGTTATGCAGACAATTCAAGCTGTCTTGTTTTAACACGCATACTGTAGTTACAAAGCTCTTTAGATCAGAACCTGAGAACTGGGGCTTCAGAATCGAATCGAAGGTTCCGGGGAGACCTTATAGTGGCCCTACAGGAAAGCTGGGGAGGGAGTTTTTATAAGGGCATGTAGCCCTTATAAACAGGACAAGGGGAAATGGTTTTAAACTGGAAGATGGTAGATTTAAAATAGATATTAGGAAGAAATTCTACACTGTGAGGGTGGTGACGCACTGGAACAGGTTGACCAAGGAGGTTGTGGATGCCCCATCCCTGGAGGCATTCAAGGCCAGGCTGGATGTGGCTCTGGGCAGCCTGGTTCTGGTGGCTGGCAACCCTGCACATAGCAGGGAGGTTGGAACTACATGATCTTAGGAATCCCTTCCTACAAAAAGCATTCCATGATTCTGTGATTCTCTGGCTAGTAGTATCTTTTGAAGTAATGAATTTCTGCAGCTACTGGAGCACCACTCTACCATATAACTACACATCAGTTACTACTGGAGTAACTTTCTATAATTTAGATTATCTAAACTGAATAATCTCAATGCAAACACCTACGTACTGACTGAGGAGCAATTCTAATACAGAATATTATCATCTCCGAATGAGCTAACGTTTCATAAAATTCCTAACACTAAGCTACACAGATTACAAACTATACGCTAGCAATGTTTCAGGAAATACAAGATGAAGTAGTAAAAGACTGCAGAGGATCTGCAGATCCTACAGCCACTTAAGAGTGAGTCTACATAGTAGAGACTTTTCTAAGCATGTAAACTTCAATATTCCTAGATTTAACAAAAGATTTAAAATTATAGAAATAAGCATCTTCGAAGACAAAAAGTAAAAACTTCCTTCAGGAATTAGAGTTGTAGAACACCAAGGGGAACATGGCTTGAGATGTCAATGTATGAAAGAACTGACTCCTGACAGCCTCATTTTCTGGAGATTAGAAATACTTTTACTCTACATTTTACTCTGATCCAAGAGAGGCAGAAGAAAAGTTACTCTAGTTTTGTTCTAATTGTTCTTGTTTGTTTTTTTGAAATAAATCATAAGAGGAGGAAGTGGGCAATAAGGGCAACACAGAACTGTGGATTTCACAGACTGGGTTATTTTTTTGTGTGTGTGTTTTTGTTTTGCTTTGTTTCTGTTTTTGTTTTAATTAAGGGAAGCAATTCAGCGCAAGAAAGAGTAACAGTGTAGTTCAAATCCAAACCCCACAAATAAAGCAACATAGATGTTAAAGAATAAAGTACCTTCTTGTGCAATTCTGCTTTCCCAAAAGTGAATTTTAAAAAGATGTCACATTGTGTAGATTAACACTTCAACCAGAAATGACATTTTATATTACAGCAAGAGACAACAGCAAAACAATATTAAGGACACTCCAGCATTCCAGTTATTTCCTAGCATCATGTTTTGATTATCATTGTCACTCATTACCAACATGCAGAAGTATTTTGCTCCAAGACATGATACTTCCTGCTTGTGGCTTTTATTGTGTCTGCTGTGCCAGCACTTAGCTATTCTACATAAGCCATAATACTTTTACAATGGTTTGGGTGAGTTGGAACTATTACTTAATCTGAAGAGGAAGATTTCTTTACGTGCTTAGTTAAGTTTTCCACTCAAATGTATCCTCTGCATGCCCATGAAGGGATCCCTCTAGGAAGCGTTGCAGAGACCACACACAGATTCAGAATCTGTTCAGATTACTAATACCATA
This sequence comes from Lagopus leucura, assembly GCF_019238085.1. Taxonomy (NCBI): domain Eukaryota; kingdom Metazoa; phylum Chordata; class Aves; order Galliformes; family Phasianidae; genus Lagopus; species Lagopus leucura. Next base: position 60,285,842 of record NW_024962262.1, read on the forward strand.
TTAAAGTAAGCTACTCTAGCATCCAAAGAAGCAAGAATAGCTGAGAATTAGGCTACCAAGGAGCTCACTACTTGCACCCCTGGCTAACTTTTACGTTGAAGTGTCCTTAAAATAAGGAAATGCAAAAAATTTCCAGAAGTTTGAAAGAACATACAATATAATGCAAGTTAAACGTGTCAATATTTCCAAATATTCATAGTAAACAAGTGATGAAAATTCCCTAAAATACCTTACTTGACATGAAGACACTAGGTCTTTTCTGTCCACATGTGGTTAGAAGGAACCCCACAGGAAGGGGTTTACTCATACTTTGCAATGGATGCTGTTGGCCAAAGATTCTTAGTGCACGTAGGCTCAAAGAACTACTCACAAACAAGTGCTTTAATGAAGTGATGACTTGCACAGTAAGATGGACCAGGTAACTTTGATCATAAACTTGCTGAAATAAGAGTTCCCAGAAAAGTGTGCTGAGCTATTATGTGTTCCTTAAAACAATTTGAGTACTATTCATTCTGAAACGTCTTTTCTCAGATAATAGCATTAAGTGTTATGAACTCACCTTGTTCCTTGTAACCACACTTTCTGCCTTTTCTCTGATACCTCCCCCTTCCTGTTCACTTCAAAATGTGACATACCATATCATTCTTGCCATGCAATTGCCACACTTGCCTTCTCAATCTCTGAACTACTTTCTCTATTTCCAAATTAATTTTCGTTTACCATTGGAGGAGTTACAAGTCAAACTTCAGAAACAAGAAGTGAAAGAAGTGACAAGAGTAACAGGTGAAAACTGATAGATGTTAACAGTCTACTATAGCATGGGGCTGGGACTACACTACTAGGTCTAGACAACAGCACTGCTCTTAGCACCACTTAGAATCATAGAATTCTTAGAGTTGAAAGGAACATCTGAGGGACATCTGGTCCAACTCCCCTGCAACGAACAGGGACACAATAGCCACATCACATCTTGGCTTACTTCTTATATCCTATTCATCATTACCTGAATACTCCACAGAACTGCTCAAACCATGCATGAAGGACACGAGAACAGCTGCACCCTTGCTGCTACCTGGACATGTACTCACCTGATGAGGACTGTTATGATTTCACAAAAAAGAAATCCTGCTGCAATGTAACTGTACCAGAAATTAATTACTGCATACGAGAACATATAAAGATATAGGTATACATTTCTGAAAGAGAAGAACATTAAAAGGATTTTCTCTGAGATGAAAACTTACCCCTTGTGCATGGAGGTATTCAACCGTTTTTGTTATTGTGAACAGAACAGCACTAGCTTCTCTTTCTGAGAAAAATTTTTGCCTAAGAATCTTATCCAGCAGTTCTCCTCCTTTCATAAGTTCTGTTACTACATACACATATTTTCCATCATCATACACCTGCAAAAAAGTGCATAAAGATGTAAACTTTCAAAATATTCCTTCCTATCTTTGCATGAAACACAGAACAGGAACATCCACTTTTTCCATTAGACAAGTTATTTCAATTACTTTTCTCACATTTCTCACACCACTCACTAGTTAAAAAACATTGGTCATCTTCAGAAATAAACATAAATGAAAAAAAAAAAGTACTACAGTAATGAAATAGCAGAAAAAACAGTCGTGTGTATTTCAAGATAAATATGAATAAGAATGTATTTTTCCCCAAAATAGTTTTGCTGAAAAAAACCCAAACAACCTAAACAAGACACAGAAGAAACTGGACAAAAAAGAATCTACTTCAAGTAAGCAACACTAGAGCTAATTCTAGAAGCATTTATTGTACTAAATTGCAATGAAAATTTCAAGATCACTCCAAGTAAACACTTAGATAAAATAAAAGAACAGAGTACACAGATTACTTGAAGCCAGTCTTGAAGTTCATGTACACAAACCTGCTATTTAAAAGCCTTCAACTTGCACACTGCCCTGCACATAAAGCTTATACCTAACTATAAATAATATGCACATTTAGTCTATGCTTTTAATTATGGAAAAATTCTTAATTTTTGCCTGGATCTCATCTTCTTTGGTAAGAATTGAGAAATAATTTACAGCATCACCAGGGGGCACTACAGACTGAACTATACCAAAATATATTTTAAGCTACGGTTAAGCATTTCATTCCACTTTGCTGGGGTTTTGAATTAACTCAGAAATTGGTTTCTGCTGTAACGAAACATTTTAGACTCTGTTCTGTATCATTACTTCAACCTATTTTTCTTGCTGACGTTGGAATTGTTCTCTTCTGTAATATGTGCGAAGCGAAAACTAGTTATGTTTAAATAGAAATAATTATCCATGTTGTAGCAAAATACATTTAGGAATAGGCAACAGCTAAATTAAGTTTCTACTCCAATTTCTTTGTTAAACTGTCTGGTAAACACATGCTAGTTAATACTTTGAATAACTACAATTTGTGTTCAGTTTGAAAACTGAACTTTTCTGGGCTTAGAAGGTTTTGTTCTCTTTAGTAAAAATTTTGTTCATCAATTTAAACAAGAAGAAGAGCATTAGATAATTCTGCAGCCTTTTACAAGCTGATAGCCTTAAAAAGATGACATGACTATTTTTTAAAGTTCTCATATCATAGTAATTTCCCCCCTATTAAATATGACCAATTATCTGAACACGTTTACATGACAAATTTAAATGTCGCACAGGATTAAAGAGCAGGATGATAGAGTTCTAAATACTAAAATGGACTTCTTTCATTTGGAGCTATGAAGCACAGACATCACAGATCTCAGCGCTGCAGAGGGATATATGAGCAGATTTGCCTTTGGCTGCTACAACTGCTAGCCTCTTGTGGTTTTATCTGCCTAAAAAAATTAAATAAAAATCATCAAAAGCCTACCTCAACCTCTCTCCTTGCCCTGATCTCTCTCACCCATTTAATCTCTGGAAGCTGTTTGTACTGAATAAGAACTTCTGTGAAGTTTCCTTCACGGTCAGATGCACAGCCTTATGTTAAGATCATAAACATGATGTCAGTTTTCAAAATTAACTCTTAAGACACCCTAAAGATGAGTCAGTATGTCTCACCTACCAAGCAAACTGGAAAAAAAACCCATAGTAAAAACAACATGATATAGGCATCTGAATAAAAGTACTATATCATGGAGAGAGAACAGTTTCATAAAGTGAAATACAGGTTTCACAAACATATTTGGAATTTTTTTTTTCTTTTTCTATTTTTAATGTCAGAAACAAGCACTTGGACAGGAAGACTGGATAAGCTATTTTCAGGTTTCCAAAAAAGCTTCTGAAGAATCTTTTCTGCCAGTGCTTTAAATAACTCAAAACATGTCAAAAGTTCTGTTACATAATAGGAACTAAAAAGCAAAACAGGGTAAAATACATATAGTGGGCTGTCACAGGAAGTTCCTAGGTAATGGACCGCAGGAAGCTCTGTGCTTCCTCAGTTCTGATATTGTTTCCTAGCCATCCACTAGTGGCACTGTCAAAGGCAGGGTATCAGGTAAGAAGGACATTCACAGAGCAAAGCAAAGCTTATTCTTTTGTTTATATGCTGTGCACCTGAAAAAGACCACTAATAACAAACAGAAGGAAAGCCCTAAAAAAAGCCTACATCACAAAAAAAAAAAAAACAACGAAATTGGTGTTCTGAGCATCCATTGTTTTAATGAAAATGTTTTCACAACTAAATTTCATGAAGGCCAAACAAAGTGAGAATGTCCACCTTCATTTAAATTCAAGTATTTTTGCATTTATTCTTGGAAGATAAGAAAAGAAAAACATTTATAGTAGAATAATCCTTTCCAAGACACGCACTTAAATGCTGAAGTATCTTATTTCAGAATTTCAAAATAGAAACATTTAAATTTTGGTGTGGAACTGACTGAAAAATTGAGTCAAACCAAAATTAAGTTTTATTTGTGTAATAACGTACTATGTTCTCAATGAGTTTGAGGTCTCATGGCCAAAGACTTCTTATGCTTTCCCTGTGAAAGCATACCACTGCAGTTTGGGACATAAAAACAATTTACACCATACATGTAAGATTAAGAGAACATTAAATTTTTGCAGCAGTGGACATTATACGAATTCCTAATGGGTATGAATCCTATGCTTTTTCCTTTGCACTAGACATACTTCCACAGACTTTGCTTAAGGAGTTGCCCTGAAATAGAAATAATAAAAAAATACAGCCAGTTATCTCTTCCTCTGAATCTACACTCTGTGGTGTAAGGCTTTTTCTGTAGTCACTTCTTGCACTTTGAATATTGTAGCTGGTTTGAATGAAAGATTGCGTCTACTGTAAGACAACTGACCACGATGAAGAATTAATCACAGAGTAGAAGGATTTGGTGTGACAGGCAACTTTTCAAGGCTGCCTGAGATTCTCTCTTCTCAATAAAAAAAAAAATAATTCATCAGATAAGCACTCGGAGTAATCCTTGTATTTGTCTTCCTGTCAATAACAACCTCATAAATGAATATGTGAGCATAGCACATAGCACCAAAAGCAGTAGGAATGCTGATGCAGGTTCCACGTTAACTCACAAAACAGAGCAAACAGAATGTGGGGCTGTAACTGCAATATCCAACCTGCAATAAGGTAAGCTCCATGGTGGAATAGCTTGTGTATGACTTCTTTTGCTCTTCCAAGAAAGGACCAAAACACACAGTATTAAAAAAGTGAAGAAAAACTATTGTAGATAAGCTTTAGGCTGAATTCTCCAGTATCCATCTCCATAATATTTATAAGCTACTGTTTTAAAGACTTCAAAATACCTGTGAATCAGTTGAGCTTAGCTTTCTGGAAATGGTTAGGTCTGTTCTGACCAGAATACTTTCTTGCAGACTAAAGATTTCATTAAATATATACTTTTTAAATTTGTCATTCTTTAATGCATAATTAAAGAGAAATCCAATTTTCTTTTTCTCTTAGATCATCAGAATCTAGTGCTCACGATGAAAAATCTCTCTCCCTCAATTTCTGTTATGTCTTGCAGTTGAAGCGTTTCCACAGTCACAAATACAATACAGGAAAAAATAGCTTGATACACACCTCTAGTCAAAGACTACGCAAAGACACCTGGTAAACAAAAGTGGTAACCATATAGGTATTAGGAGACTTTGCCCTATACTAGATACTTATTACTGTCCATGAAAACAAATTAGAGTATTATGCTGTCTCAAACATCAAGTCCTCTGTATTAGGATTTTTCAAGGACAAACTATTTGGCAGCTTAAGATTATACTCTACAAAAATACAAGCTTTCTTTAAAAGATGACAGCAAGCAATTTCAGTACAAATTGAATTCAGTCGAGTAAAGTTGTGCTGTAACAATTTGATTCTGAAATCAAATTAAATCTTAAACTTGAGTTACTGAAAAATCAATCACACGCCTAAAACATGTAGTTTGCCATCTCTCACGTTAAAAAGCTGCATGTTATTATAATGCACTGAAGGATGACTTCAAAACATCGCTTACATCTTTCAGGGTAATAATATTTGGGTGCTGCCCATAGCGCAACAGGATTTCAATCTCTTCTGTTGGATCTCTTTTACTCTTGTCAATGATCTGTAAGAACAAAAAGATACACAAGCAAAAATTCTTTTGTGAATATTATATCGCGCAACACTTTGGTGTGCTTACTCACAGAAACACATAAGCAATATTTATCACTGTTGGCAAAGGGTATGGAACATAAAAACCAGAGTTAAACTGCAACAGCAAGACACAGCAAGGAATGCTGATCCCTCAGACAGTGATAAACTACACAAGGCAGTTTGGTGGAAAAGACTTCAGTCACCCATCATTTAATAAAACAGAAAGTTCCTAACTTAACATGAGATGCCAGTTTATGGTGCTAAGGAACTGATTTTCCAAAAGCTGATCTCAAACGAGTAGTGCAGCAAAAGAAAGGAGAGTTGAGAAGAAAAAAAAAATTCCAAAGTTAATTCAGACAAGCATTCTACTATGAAAGTTCTTAATGAATTTCTGAAGAATTGCTATCAGGCTCTGAAGTTTTCCATACGCAAACAAAACATTATTTGGCTCTATTTATTAAGTATTCTTCTTCATATACTCATAGAAGTCCTTCTCCCATTTTCTCCTTCTGGACTGTGGAATTTCCTCTCATGTCTTCTTTATCTCACCCCTCCTTCCTTCTTGGCATCCTAAAGCTCTTCTGCTACCAGCATCACCCTAGCACACTGGATGCTGGTTTTTTTTCTTTTTTTTTTTTTTTTTTAACTCCATGATTCTTTGAGGGATAAAGCCACAACAGAGGCAGCAGAAAAGCAAAGCAATCTACACAATAACTATTACAGCTTAGAAAATTAATGCCAGTGCTTTTCCTCCAGTTTCAAGAACTTACTCTAAATTGCAAGAACAGAAGTAATACCTGTTCTTGGCTAGAACCAGGATAATTACCAGTATGTAACTACCAAATTGAGTTTGGAGACTTGCCAGCAGGGAAATTAAGCACAAGAATATAGTAAAACATTCTGAATTCATCTCTGCATTTTATATGCAAGTAGTGAATTGTTCAACAATTCAAGAAAATAATTACTTCATAGCATGGGATTAGCATTACTTTAAAAGTCTGCTAATCTACACCTCTGTTTAGTAACTATCCCGTTTGACAGTGTAATGTAGAAAGACAATAAAAACAGACTTATTGCCCTTGTGTAAATTGTGTTGATTTCAGCTATTAAGAAGCTGATGTCTTCAAAGAACTACTACAGAGCCTGACAGAATTATATTAAAATAACATTAGAAATCTTGTTAAAAATTAGCAAGCAAAGAAGGAGTTGAATTTCACTCAGGAAGATACACAGCTATTATGAATTCGTATCTAACAATTTATGAATCTACTTTAGAAGCAAAAAAAACCTCCATATGATTATGTTTAAATAAAAGCAATCTACTATAGCTTTTTAAATGATGGAAAGAAATGTAAGCTTTTCTGCAGTACATTTTCTACTAAAAGTTATCATGTTACTCCCATCAATTTCATTGTAATTACACAGTCTCAAGGACTGAAGATTGCTTTTCATCACCCAAATTAGCATACAGATAACAAAACTAGCGTAGGTCTATATAACAATTTGCCACTAATTATTGTTTGCTTGACGAGTATAACTCATATTTACATCTAAAATCTGCACCTGCTAAGAAAATTATTTTAATATTATATGTTCTCTACAGTAAACAAGTCTACAACACCCTACATTTATGATGCTAAATCCCGAAAAGTTTGTTTTATAACGAAGTAGTTACCTTTACAGCATATTCCATGTTTGAAGCCTTGTGAACACATCTCTTGCAGATAGAGTAAGATCCAACTCCAATATCTTCTTTTACTTCATATCCATCAGTAAACTGAATGCTGTTCCTGTGCAACTGCTACCAAAATAACATTATCAATTGATCAATTTTCTAAACGAAAAACTGATATCTACATTAAGTTTCTGAATTCTTAGTGACTTGCTTCAAATCTTAAACTGATGGCTATACCAGATGAAAGCGTTTTCAACAGACACTACCTTCTGTTTGATGTTAGTATCTATAATTTATCTCATACATCGTAAATGATGTACTTGCCAAATTGAAAATGCAATTTTCTGTTTATGGATCTATTTATTTATGGATAAAATCTCTTAGACAAAAGAAGATTAGAGGACAACAGTTAGCAATAAAAAACATAATTGTTTCCATCACTTAAATAGATGAAGCTTTTGTCTACATGTGAAATGTCAGCTAGAAATTTCAGGTGTTATTCAATATTATATTAATTGGAAATTTCATGCAACAACAATCAAAAATCCTTTCACAGAAATTAAAAGCATAAAGGAGAAGTGTTCCAATTTTGTAAGGGAAGGAAATGGCTTTCTGGTATAAGGAGTTTGTGCAAAGGATGCAAAGCATTTGCAGGAAACCATCTGGGTATCCTGCTGCAGAGAAAAGAGGAAATATGAGTGAGGAAGTGGTTGAGGGGCACAGAGCACCAGAGAGAGACTTTTACAAGAGAAGGAAATCATATACAAAGAAAAAGAACGTCATCCACAAAAGTATGTGGGAAAGAAGGAGCACATAGAAGATTTTGGTAACTGTTAGCAAGACTTCTGGACCAGCAGTCATTATGACATGCATACCAAATCAAACAGCCTTTTAGAATAAAAGGGGATCCCCTTAAATTCAACATTTCATTATAAGTGAAACAGGTAACGTGCACAAACGAGCATATTACAACTACTCCAGAGTAAAAAGACTGAAGAAATAATAGCCACTCAGCTACATTAAAAATATAAGAAAATCTGATCACATTGCATGCCATTTTGTTCCTACCAATCAATAAGAAGTTTTCACCACAGCTTAGGCCACCAGTAAGTTTTCCTTAGTAACTTATGTCCTGCTGACTGCAAACTGCCCAGTGCATGCTTTTAGAACGATCTCAGACTTACAAGGAGGCAAAGCACGCCTCTTCCTCAGTCAAGCATGGAGCCCCCTTTCTTGCTTCACACAGGACTGCACCTAGCTAAAGCTTTGCTGTCCAAAAATAAACAGGACTGGAACTAGGAGAACGTATAAAAATAGCAGCCACTTTAGGCTATTAAAATTAACTATCTCACAATTACTAATGTGGGAGACGCTACTGGAGCAATCCTAAAACCAGCAGGAAGCCAAAGCTCGTGTGTACTGCAACACTGACTTACAAGATAAACAAACAGCCACAAAATGTCACAGCTTACCACATTTAATTTAAACTGGTTCGAGAGAGGCTGAATATATTCCTAAAATACAGAGCAGTCCACAACATCTAGGCAGAATTTTCAATTGTATTCCAGTGCTTCCTACCTGAACTATAGGAATCAATATTTTGGGCTGTAGAACAAAATGATGGAGCTGCCTATATTCTTTTTCACCACATAATCACGGCTTGATATCAAAGACTAACTACAGTTTGAAGGATAGAATGTTTTCATTTATGGATTGAAGCTTGCTCACACTCACATATGCTCAGAAATGAAAAAGGTCCTGCACTTTCAGAGATCTTGCTTGAATAAAGTAATCTGATCCTTACTTTTATTGGATAAAGCTGATAACGATATTGCCATGGTACCTCATTTTACGATGGAGGAAACATCCCCTCTCCATCAAGAGAGGATAACACTACATAATTGACTTATTTTTTTTCCCCTCTGATGCTCATGTACTCACCTGGACAATTGAATGCACTCCAACTGTCTGCATTGATTGACTTTCATCATCTGATGCAATAGCTACAAAACTAAATCCGCGAAAAAGTTGATGTGCATTAGCACTCGGTGGAATACCAGGCGAATCTGAAAAACACATTATCTACTTACAAAGCATAATTTTTAAAATGAAGAGATGCAGTTAGGCTATACTGAAGAGCAAAATACAACTTCATATAATAAAGTACGTAACCTACAATTTGTATAAAGTTTTATTCAGTACTAAACTACAAGTGCTCAATTATTTCCACATCTTAATTATAGCCATAATTGATAGATAATCAAATACTGCAAAGATCGAAATACTGACAGATAATATTTTAAAATAAAAAAACAGTACTGTGCAGAAAATATTTCTATACAGCAGCATATTTATACTTATGGAGAAAGAGTACACAAATTTGGTAACTCTCTGAATTTCTATCATATTCTGAATGGGTCTTTGTCAAACTATGCAGAATCAGACTGCTCTGAAACAGCAAGTTTAATACACAAAGTCTGAAATTACTGTTTCCATACAAACACAGTATGTAAGGACACCATCACAATTAAATGATACCACAGGGTATTGCATTCAAGAGATGAACGTGAATAATCTTTAAATTAACAGTGATTACTTGGGATTTAGATAGAAAAATTGAATTTATCTGTATGTTTTCTTGGTGAGGATTACTTCAATTTTTACGTAGGACAACTCAATAGCACTCAAAACTGTAAAAACGTTCATGAAGTATGAAATATCTTTCAGTAATTGTTTAGCCCAGCAAAACCTGCAAGAACAAGACACAGCCAACAGGAACAGTATTTCTAATTTTTAAATACATAAATTGTTGCATTCTTCTCTTTTTACCTTTTGGAGTTTTTGCTGTGAATTCAGGATCAAAATAAAATGTATCTTCAGGTCTGCCAGTTGCAGGTTTAAAAGGAGGATGAATTTCTCTTCTGTACAATTTCTGAAGAGAAAGGTAGGTCGGAGTGAATTGAAAAGTTGCATGACACCAACAAATACTTCTTAATTAAGAAGTTTAATTACTATTTTTTTTTTCAAATTAGATACTCACATTCCAATCTATTTTGGAAAAGAATGGATGTCTCTTAATTTCTTCCACTCCATCTGGACCTGCTCCTTTTTTAAAGGAATAATTATTTTCTTGGTCAAAAGGATTACTAGAAAATTATTTCTCATTACTACTGTATTTTTTTTTAGAAATACAAAAGATGATGTTTGGCTGATCATCAGAAAAGCAAACAGGCAAGCTATGTTTTTGCTTCGAAGCTTATTTTAAGCAAGAAGCTGCATACGTATTTAGTCAGTATAATTATTATGTTATCAATTTTATGATCCAATTTAAAACATTCCATTAAACACTTTACCTAATCTGTTGGCTGGGTTCCTTTTGAAGAGCATCCGCAGAAGACTCTGCGCTTCGGGACTCAAGAACTGGGGCATTCCAAGTTTGGCCCTATAAAACAAAAATATTTAATAACATACAAACATATTAAGCTAAGAATTAATTTTGCACTTCCCCTGCCCTTTACAAATCAGCAAATCTGTATTCACACAAAATGGCTTCATTGAGAAATTGTCTTCAGACATCAGAAACATAGCAAAACTGCTGTCAGTCATGTAAATGTGTAATTCCAGCTTGTTCTGTTTTGAGAAGTACAATATTTTAAGTATTGACTTAGTAACTTCAGTAGAGGATGCAAAAATGTTAAAAAAAAAAAAAGATGTAAAAAAAAAAAAGCAGAAAATAATTACAGGATAACAACTTACAAACTGTTGTAATTTGTTTGGATCCATCTTTAAACAAAGTTTTAAACAAATGACATCAAGCAAGATCCATTCTTCTAGCAAGATAAAATACATTCTAGAAGGTGTAAGAAAGGAACCACATACGACATATGTTAAGAACTCTTCAGTAATATACTACATGCAGACCAGGACCAGCAGTATAATGGTAAAAGCCATCTGCTGTTACCCTGATTATTATGCCTCTTTAGCAGGTGAATTCTTATGCATTTTATATGCAATTATTTCTTTGCATTCTCACTTGGTATCAAGTCTGTTCACTGAGCTATACTGTAACATGCAATCAAAGAACACTGATGCCAAAGCTTAACAGTATCATTTTAAGTAAAGCAGTGTTACTGAAGAACAGAGAACAGATAAATACGACAAAAACCTGCAGCGTTACATGGGTGAAAATCTTTGCCCTACTGCTGCAATGCAAAACAACTCCAGCTCTAGGAAGATAGCCTGAAAGATCAGCTGCTTAGAGAAAAACAAATATATCTAAAGCTTGGTTAAAAACATAACCACAATTCATCTTTCCAAAGTGACTTGATGAACAAAGCTAGAACATTTAGAAGAGCAGCTGGATGACCAGCATGTACTGCACTCCACAACAAAGCGAGTAAGGGGACATTAACACAAAGCACAAAGACTATCAATGCATTCTTTCTGTCATGAAGGAGCACCTTCCACAAAAACTCTCAGTGGCCACTGGACACAGTATATAGAACAAACTGACTGTGACCTGAGATTTCCTATAAAAACTTCTATTTCCTGTTTCTTATAAACTACATGAGTGACAGCAATTTTTTTCCCTGACTTTCCTGATGGATGAAGACAAAATTTTATATGAAGGCATACCATGTCAGTAAAGGAGAAAATTAAAAAAAAAAGTTAACTTTACTGCTACAAACTATGGTTTCTTCAAATTGCAGTGTTTCTCAGTTACAGGTAAAACATACAAAAATAAAAACATATCTCAGCAAGTACTAAGGAGCCCAGTAAAACATGTCAGACAAATGCATTATTTTTGCAGATTTCTCAAGAACAAAGTAAGAAAAGTGCTGCATCTTAGTGATACACTATGAAAAGATGAATTCGGATGCACACTTGTTTACTTTAAACAGTTAAGAAAACAGTAAGGAGAAATACAGTGTATTCACTATTATATAAAAAACAAAAAGAAAACACACTGCCATTCAGTAGCATTTACGGGGCCAGACAAAAAATGTGAACTTAGAAACCTTCAAATATAATTTGTTTTTTTAGTTGTTCATATTATCAACAGCAAAACAGACTTGTATGTATATACGTATGTTTGAGTGCTGCTCTAAAAGTAATGCCTCATGTTTTATTATGTAAGCACATGACATTGGAGTGGATGCTGGCGGTACAGCAGTAGAGACTGAACCTTCCAGCCAGCATCACATTACTTGTTGCATGACATGATGGCAGCAGAATGGCAGTCTGACAAACAGTGCCTGACATGAAAGTATCTATGAAGCAAAATCGTGGAACTGAATTCCAGCGTGCAGAAAGAAACTGCACCCACTGACATTCAGCAATGTTTCCTGAATGTTTGTGGAGATCAACCAGTGGATGTGAGCACAGTGAGGCACTGGGTGGTGTGTTGCAGCAGTGGCGACAGTGGATCACCTCTGGTGGCACAGATTTTTTTTTATGAACGAGGCATGCAGGCTCTTGTTCATTACTAGAAAAGTGTGTAGCTGATGTTGTCGACTATGCTGAAAATGAGCGTTCTGTAGCTGAGAATTTGCTTTAGTGTTTCTTTTTAGTATTACTGCACTCTTTGTTTTTGTTGTAGTTTCCATGGAAATAAACAGGAGGCGTTACTTTTGGAGTGACCTATAAAACATACGTACATTCTGTATATGTACAGAATTTGTGTACTGCACGTTAGAAGATAGCTAAAAATTCTTTATTTCACATCACATTTTTTGTACAGCTTTCTGAAACAAGTAGCAGTTATAAAGACTAGAAGCTGAGGGAAATTGGAAAGGGAATTAGAGATACATGCTCAGAAGAAATCTGAAAGTAACTATGAATGTCAGTTAACTTGCAAGGAGGATATTCTACATGCCAGCTGAACACAACATTTTTGAAGCACTAGTGGAAAGACTGTCAAGTAATAGTGGAATCACATGCAGACAGGTAGATAAAGTAGAGAAATACACGATTTGAGACATGGATAAAAAAACATGGCTCTTAACATAAGTATGAGTGCAGCCGAACAATCTCAGAGTACATTCTTGTTAACAGAAGGTGGGCAGAACTAGTTTATACTTGCTGTGAATAGATAGAGACTTTTAGTTAAAAACACTTAATAATCATGACATGGAGATGTAAATCAGCATGGTGTTGAGACAGAGGTAGAAATTAGCACCACTGCATATACCCACAAATATGGAAAGAAAAGCAGGGGCAAAGAACAATTATGTACATGCACTACAAACACAAAAGCCAGGATGAGTATGCTTTCTAGGAGTCTTCACATGCAAATTTCTTAGGAAAATATGGAAGAATTTTTAAAAGCAGGCTGTTGGTGCAGAAATAGTGCTGGTTTCAACATTTAGCGGTAACGGGACAAAGGACATTAATTAACTATGAAAGAAGAAACAAATGAGAAAATTGAAACAGTTCTATGAGCTTCCAGGAAAAAACAAATGGCGTTAGTAAAAAAAAAAAATAAATGTTTTTGACACAGAAGTGAAATTATGACATGATAAAACAGAATAGTTTGCACAGAGTTGGATTACAGTCTTGAACGTGGGAATATCGCGTTATAGGTGCATTAGATCAAAAAAGATGTAGGGCAACAGTAAAGAAAAAAAACAGGCCTTAATAGCAAAACCAAGTACGTTAAACTGCATGAAGGAAAGCAACTTCCACAATATAGCTAATGCAAAACCTACACTGCAAATTGCAAAGAGGAAAACTGGAGCTTGGATAAGTCATAGGAGAATATGGGAAGTTTCAGGAAAGCAAGCTGTTGGCAGCAGTGAATATAAGGTAGTAGGGTAAGGAGCTGGTAAGAAAGAGAAGGAAAAGGAGAGAAAATAGTTTCTCAAAAGAAAAAAGCAACAAAACAACAAGGAAAAAATGTACAGGATATCAAAAAGGATAAGAAGGTTAAAATATTATAGAAATAAGATGGGAAAGATAATATGGTTGAAGAAGTTGTTATTATAGATTAAAGAACTGCTATGAAATTCTTTGTACCTGGTAAGGGGGAGGAATAGAAAGGCAAATTAGATAGATGGCAAAGGGAATTAATAGGGAGTGAGGATTTACCAGTACCTTTGGAAATGAGGGAAGAGTAGAAATTAGATATTGCAGCCCGGAGGGCATCCCTGTAGAATACCTGATGAGATATATAAATAAGAGTGTACTCACTTGAGAATCATAGTCATGGTTTCTTTTCTGTCTTTCCCTTGGAAAGGTAGAGTACCAGTGAGCATTTCAAACTGTATAGAGTAAAACTTTCATCAATTACATTACCTGGACAAGAATCTAATTTTTGACAAAACTACTCAGCATCTTAACCTTCCAAAATTCATGCATATTAACAATTAAGTCTGTGCAAAACAACTTCTCATTGTACAGTTTAAATTACTATGAATATTGAGCAGCCTCTGCTATTTTAACGCTGCAAAATATCTTCCTAGATTGATACCTTGCTCGACATGCTTTCACCTGAACAATTTAGCCTATATTGTTTTGTGTACCACTTCTGCCTTAAAAGAAAACTTGAGCTATACAACTATATTTTAGTTTCCAGGAGGGCAAGAGTGGGGAAAAAGGTTCCCCTTTCAAAAGTTAGTGACAACCTGTTTTCACACAGAGATATTTTAAAAATATTAAAGTGCTTAAAATCAGCAAATACACAGTCCTTATTGGAAGAGGGAAAAAGGTTAGTTGATTGACAAAGACATGCATGATGAAAAAGTGGTTACTGTATGCATACAGTGGAAATAAAGTCTGAAGGAACACGTAGGAGCTACACAGTACATGCATGCACATTCTACAGTGCCTGGCAGAAGGCAATAGACACTGTTAAAATACTGATCTGTTCTGAAAGCGACCAAGTAAAAATAGATAAAAATAAAGGAACTTCTACTGGGCTGCAGAACTTCTGCAGGATACCAGATCTGAGGTACTGAAAGCCATCTGGCAGCAGACAGAGCAGCCAGCTCTGTGGCAGGAATCTTGATTTTTGGTTTAAGAACTGCAAAACAATTTAGCTTAATGAAATTTCGTGACATACACTTGAAGCCATCAAAATTGAAGTAACTGTAAAATAATTATCTGACAAGCTTCTGCAAGCTTAAGCCATCCTAAATACAAGATGTCCTCTAAACTTTCCGTTATGAGCCAAAAATTCAATCTTTAAGTATTAAAAATTTACAGTGATAATTTCAGTGAATAATGTACAACTGTAGTTTCCTTAAATCTGAAATGTGTTTTATTAAAATTTAAAATTTCCTACTATCCTAAAAAAAAATATTCTCAGTAAGAGCTCCTAGATGCTCTGTACTCTATTGCTTTTTACATATATACTTAAACACAAAAATCTTAAAATTAAAACACAGTCAACACAAAAAAGCACTACTTTCAACTGTTTTTACATAACTGCCATGAAGCAGAACTATCAAAATCCTTTTTTTTTTTTTTTTTTTTTACACTTTAGAATTATCTGCTTCATAAACTACACTTAATTTTTTATTTTTTTTTTTTAAGAGCAAATTTGTGCTGTTGTATGTTCTACTTAATTTTATACTTACTTGGTCTAGATTGGCCTGGATTAATAATAAAGAGTTTCGTCAGCAAGCTCTCATTTGTTACAAGTATACTCATTTGTTACAGCTCAACAGGTATTACTTGTTCCACTCCAACCCCTCCTCACTTAACACCACCACAGTCCAATGCCTACAGCCCAACAGTACTTTAAGTCAATATTTGCCTTCTGTAGTTACCATTTGTTATTTCTTTCAGCAGGGAGAGTACCTCTACAAATCTATAATGCTTCCGAAGGCTTTAAATGAACATTTTCAGATTTCTGGCATCCAAGAAAATATCCAGTTTTAAGAACGTATTAAAAGTTACTGTTCAGTGATGGTTTACACAGTTTACACACACTTCATGCCCTACAGCAGGAGACAGGGTGAAAAATTCTTTATTCCCTTCCTAGTCTCCATTTCTATGCTATAACTTCTGCTCAGTCTAGATACTGTGTATTCATATTACACCACCGACACCTTGATTCTTCAACGCAGATTTGAATTAAGAGTGGATAGATACAGATTGCCTATGAAAATTAGCACACGAACTAGAGACACACAAAAAAATAAGCCTCAGAAAATAGTACTGCATTCTGTGCAATAATTTAGAGGGTCTGCTCTCTAAGGACATAATTTCATATTTAAATTTGAAGCCAAGGTGTTTAAAAATGCAGTGCATTTAGAATGAAAACTACAGCAGTCATGTCTAACATATTTCAGCAATTTTCAACATTAACATGTGCTTCATTAGCACAAAACTGTATTTTTCAGCTGTATTAAATAAAGCTGAAGTTTAACTATATCTGTGTTATCATCAACCAGAAATATTTTGCTACTACTTTGTAATTTTCCTCTAACTGACTGCATGCTCAAAGCCTACAGTAATGATTAAAAGCATTCTTAATGATAAAATGAGCAGTTTTGCGAGTGCGTGTCTGTGCCTGTCTGCCTTGAGAGAGTTGAGTCATCAGGTGCTACTTTTACATAGTCAGTTTTCAGATCACAACAGCATTCTAGATGATTAAAATGTGATATGACGACATTTTCAGACACGAAAGTCCTCCTTGTGCTACAAAGCATACATACTGTACATTTGTAGATGTACTACAGAAGCAGTAAAAAAAAATCCTTTAAAAACAATTGTTTTTAACTTCACAGCAAAAAAGCACACAAATTCTATATGTTAATGGCCATTAAGCATTCCTAAAATAATATGTTTTTTTTCTCCAAAGCCGTATTTGATACACATTTCCTCCTGAGCCCACAATTCAACAGACATTAGCTCCTTGCAGAAACACTGTAAGGTTGGTCCTCCTGAGCATCCCTATCAGCTCAGCATCATTTACATTTAGCTTTGCTATGCACAAACAACAGCTGCCATTATCATAACAAGTTGTAGTTACACTGGAGACTTTTCAGGATTCGCTCAGTTTTGTTTGTTTGTTTGTTTTTTCCCCTCTTGTGAATAAATCTATATTTAAGATTTGGATCTAAATGTCTTACTCAACTTGGAAGACAGTATTTTCCTGTATATTTTAGTACTCCTGCTAGTCTCCATAATATTCAAACCACAATAGATGCATTTCAATTCAACAATAACAAAAGGACGGCATATTGTCGGTGTTAAAACGAGACCTAGTCCACAATCTAGATCCAAATGTTAATCTATTGTTATTAATTTCCAAGTACTTCAAAATTTTCAGGTAGTTACAACTCATTTAAAGGTCACCCTACACACTTAAATATTTATTTCAACAAACCTTATAAAGCAGCATTGTTACTATGGCATTTACCAGAAACCTACCATTAAAACACCAAAAGACCACCAGTCTGCACTCTGTGTATGACCTCGTCGATTAACAACCTCAGGTGCCATATATTCTACTGTCCCACAGAAAGAGTAGGCTTTTTTTTCATGATCAATCGATTCCTTACTTAAGCCAAAATCTGGAAGAAAATACAATAGTTCAGAATGTCTTTACTTACTTTGAATCAGTAACGGGTGATACCCTTACCACAATGTGAAACGTGATGCTTTTATTAGTCATAAATATACATGCCTAAATATACATACAGGAATTAGAAATTCCTCTGCCCACAAGCCTCACCCCCAAACCATTATTATAGAGCCATAATATCAGACATATTTCCAAAACAATATAATGAATATTTTATCTAATCCAAATTAATTACGCTATCTGCTCCACAGCAAAAGCACCTACTGGTTAAAACAGCTGATTTCACTGCATTGCTCTAAAAAAAGGAGGGAGATTCAAAGACTATTACGAATAGAAAAATCCACGTGTTGCAATTGCCTTTTGTTCACCTGTTAATTTAATATGTCCTTCCTCATCAAGCAGGATGCTAAAAGAAAAAAAAACAAAAAACAATCTTAACTATTGCTTCAAACAACATATTGACATCTGAGAAGTGACAGATCAGCTCAAAGACACACAGAAGCAAACACATGAAAATGCATCATTAGGAGGAGATAC
Organism: Lagopus leucura; assembly: GCF_019238085.1. Taxonomy (NCBI): domain Eukaryota; kingdom Metazoa; phylum Chordata; class Aves; order Galliformes; family Phasianidae; genus Lagopus; species Lagopus leucura. The sequence continues at coordinate 60,304,171 of NW_024962262.1, forward strand.
CTTGAAAGTACACATTTTCTTATCCTTCAACTCTTTCTCACTAAAGATTATGAAACTGATTCAGTATATCAGATTTTTATTCATCTATTTCATTAAATTCAGCATGGAATGTAATAAGTTAGCTTGAATTTTCAGTTTTGGCCACCTGTACCATATGTATTTAATTTAATTAGATGTGGTAATGAGAGACATATTTCTGTTACTCCTAAACTGAGCAAGAACTGTTATGCTCCTGTATGTATGCAAAACGTGCATTAATTTGTAATTATGGTTTCAAAGAACGTTCACAACTTTAAATAACATTAATAAATATTCACATTGTACCAAAGGACCTATATCCATTAGGCCCCACAGTTAAGAGCCTGTTTATTACAATCACAAAAATAAGGGGCCACACACGGGAGACTCCAACTCCCCTTAACAACCACTGCATTTAACTGCAATGAGAGACAAACTAGATATACGACACCCTTTTCCTCCTTCCACTTTCCGTAGTGGCAAATTGCCTGACAGTACAGTGTGTGAGTTATTGCCATCACTTCCAATTTCAACTTCTGAAAAGATTTTTGCATGCCTAAAATGAAAAGATGAAAAGATTTTGCTGTTTGAGGCAGCAGTTACTTTGGCTTTTTATACCTATGATTTCATTTTTTTTCCCCCTTGAAACTAATTGTCAGCAAATTTCTGATTTGAGAATGAATCCTCCTTCTTCTCTTCAAATAAGACATAACATTTTAAAATTTGTGTTCTATTTCTAGAAGATGCACAAAAGAACAGGTTATAGTAATGCAAGTCCTATGTAGCATTACAGAATTTGTCTGTTTGTTACTCATTTTCTGCTAATACTTGGCATGAGACAACAGACTTTTTATGTGGTTCTCCACATAGCCATAACAGAGATGTGGTATCATCAAGGACAACAGACTTTCAGATGTCCTGGCAATGAGGTATGTTAACAACCTTATCAAGCACAACAGACGCTTGATAACAGATGCTGCATTTTCATGTAGACTCCTTTCCAAATACGAATCAGTACTACAGCACACATTAAGATGTTTGCATTTTTATCTGAAATGTTTTAAAATTTTACAGATGATGTCCCTGGCATTTCCTTCTTTACATCTTCAAACACTGAAAAAGTTATGGAAGACAAAGAACAGGAGACAGGACTCAATCCTTCAAATGAGACAGATACAACTAAGTTATTGAAGGGCAACACTACACTGGAGTTTTTAGTTCCAAGCTTAATTTAAATTTTCAGTGTAATTTCTTGATTACCAACAGACTACATAAGCACTTAACATACTATTTTCATCTTTTAAATTTAAACTCCATTCTGCTCTTATTCTTGTATATTTTAAAAATCAGCTTTAGAAAAAAATGCTTATTTTTAAGCCTTCAAGCGCAATTCATTGGCAACAAAAAAAATTGTTAAAATTGTCTCATTCACTGTAGAGGCACACACCTTTCAGTATACTTTGTACTTACAGCAACATATAGTCCTTGGCATATCACTCAAACTAGACTCCTTTTTGATTACACATGAAATCCAACTTTTTTAATTAAAGAACTGTACAAATTTCCCCCATCTTCACTCCTGTACAGTTTGTGTAATAAATATATAAAATTAACATTTAACAGCTGGAAAGAGAAGTGCAGTAGTTGAAGTGCTGTACAAATCAAATTAGCGTGCTTCACTTGCTGCACCGGATTCTTACTTTTCTGGTTTCAGGTCCCGGTATATTATTCCAAGGCTATGGAGATGGTCTAAAGCAAGCGCTAATTCCGCTAGGTAAAATTTAACATCATCTTCTGTGAACATCACCTGCAAAAAGCAGAACAATTATTTTCACGTGCAAAATCTCTAAAATTTACATTAGCACCAAGTAAATAATCCAGATTGATTGTAGATGACCTGCTGTTGCAGAACAGCTCTTCATAATACTCCCTCCCCTTCTTTTTTGAAAAACAACTAGCAGTTCAATGTTTGGTTATACAAAACCTAGCATTTTATCACTAATACTGTTTCACAGTACATACTTCTGAAGACAGTACTACATTATATTGTCTGCAAAACAGGTTATTTACTCCTGATTGGTCAAGAGAACAAAGATGCATGGTAGGAAAACTGAAAAATGGAAACATTTAAAGAATGAGACTACCTCTTCACTGGACATGAACATTTTGTTTCCAGACAAAGAGATTAAAATTCAAATGCCTGAATTTCTCCAAGACTATCAAAAAGAACTTAGAACGATGAACAAAAACTGAACTAAGAAAACAATCTTTGTAAGAATTAAAATAATATTCACTTCTGTAAATTTAAAGAAAAGATTTAAGCTCAAAGCTTGTACAAAAAGTGCTTGCTGATGTTATCTCTACAAAAAAAAAAAAAAATCCAATATTTAATACAGCCATATTCAGGAAGAGAAACCTCTACAAGAAGCTGAAAGTTTCTGAAAGTCCAGGCTTAATATAAATTCATGTTCTTTCTGACACGTCAAACTGTGGTAGCAATAGGAGAAGAAAATCTAAGCAAGGTGTAAAAAGCAATACAGAGAGATTACAGTTACTGGAGGAAAAAAAAAAAAGGCTTAGACAACGTAAATTACCAACTGCATTCTTATGAAATTACTACTTGTGAGGAAAAAAACAGAACAAAAACATAACTGGTTAAAAATATACTTACAGTTTTGTTCAATGAAAGTTGGCTTACAAAGAGTAAAACCACCCTAATATAGGCAATTTATAGTAAAGTTTTATTAATACATGATTTTCAAATAAAGAAAGCTTACCTCTTTGGATAAACGTGTAAACAAATCTCCTCCCCTGAGAAAATCCAAAATAAGATATAGCTTCCCTTCTGTTTGAAAAGCTGAAAAGACCAATTAAAAGCATTAAACATTATCTAAGTCTACCCATGGTTAGAAGAATAACACTCAATAATTCACCCTGATTTTCTTTATTTTTCTTAATCTTTTACCTTCTTTTTAATTTACAAAGAATTACTCTTCTTTTTCCCTTGAGGGAAAATTTTTTTTAAATTATTAAATTCTTCCCCATCACGAACAAAGCAACTTTCCTGCCATGTAAATGGAAAGCATATCATCAACATAATGTCCAAAAAATAATTAAAAAAAAAAAAACAACCTGCATTTTGGTACTGCAGCGTTTGAAAGTAAAAAAGTCCACACTCAGAAAAGCAAATTAGTAGCAAAAGTATGTATTCTAAAACTTCAGGAAACTCAGCTAAGTGGGGAGATGTAGTCTAGTTTGCAGAATAGTAGATGGTGAAAGCCAATGTTAGAGTGATAACCAGCCAAGATTTGAAGAGTAGGAAAAGAAATAGATCCTAAAAGGAAAAATATGAATTGAACACTAGAAAATTAACTATTTGTCAATGTTATCCTCTTTTCAGTTTACTTTCTGCAAGATATTTTGAGAGAATTATTTTCCTTTCAACATGCATACATTTTTATGCATGCCCATGCAATTAAAATTAAACCAATTTTCATAGAACAGAATCACAGAATCCTTAGAGTTGGACTAGATGACCTTTAAATGTTCCTTCCAACTCCCTTGCAATGAACAGGGACATGCACAGCTAGATCAGGTCGCCCAGGGCTTGATCCAGCCTCGCCTTTAAAGTCCCCTGGGATGGGGCATCAACCACTTCTCCAGCACCTCACCACCTTCACTGTAAGAGACTTTCTCTTTATGTTCAGTCTATATCTATCCTCTTTAAACTTGAAACCATTTCCCTTGTTCTATCACCACAGACCCTGCTAAAGAGTCCTTCCCCTTCTTTTCTGTAGCTCTTTTAGATACTGAAAGGCTGCTATCAGGTCTCTCCGAAGCATTCTCCAGGCTAAACAGCCCCAGCTCTCTCAGCTTGTCATCATAGGAGAGGTGTTCTATCCCTTGGATCATTTTTGAGGCCCTTCTCTGGACATGCAACAATAGTTCCATGCTTTTCCTGTATTAAGGACTTCACATCTGCACACAGTACTCTAAGTGAGGCCCTACCAGAACAGAGTAGAAGGGCAGGATCACCTCCCTCACCCCACTTATTTTGATGCAGTCCCAAGATACAGTTGGCTTCCTGGGTTGCAAGGGCACACTGCTGACTCATGCCCAGCTTGACATCCACCAGTACCACCAGATCTTTTTTGGCAGGACTGCACTCAATCCTTTCATCCTCCAGCTTTACTGGTAGTGATGCTTGTCTTGACCCAGGTGCAACTTTGTTGAACTTCATGAAATTCACCTGGGCCCACTGCTCAAGCCCATCTAGGACCCTCTGGATGGCACCCCATTCCTCCGCTGTGTCAACCACACCTCACTTCTTGGTGTCATCAGCACCAAGATGACACCAACATCCACACAACCCCACTGTCAATAACATGGATGAAGATATTAATTTTAATGAATCTTTGAAGTGATGCCATTGCATATTTTCTAAAGAGCAAGGCAGGAATAAGAAATCAATTAAACAGTGAATGGCATAGAAAAAATGTAAATAGATAACTGTCCTTTTTAATAAAGCAGAGGGCTACAGATGCTCAACCCTCCACAGAAAGATTTAAGACTGTGCATGAAGTTAACTTGCAGTGTGTGAGAATTACTACACAGCAAGCCTTTGCATGACCAAGATTTAGATATCATATTTTTTGCGTCATTCTTCGAACTGCAGTTAATGTTAGGTAGCACCTTGACAAGCACTCATTTGTAAGACAGAGATGTACTTTTTCCTCAAACTCACCGTAATGTAACTTGACAATAAAAGGATGGTTAACTTCTACTAAGATATCACGTTCCATTTTTGTCCGAACTCGATCTCGAACTACAATAGAACATAAGCAAGATTAAGAAAACTGAATTTACATTGTGAGTTAGCATTTCTCATGCATTTCCTGATAAGCTTAAAATCACACAGAACGGTATTACAAATACTATTAATAAAGTAGGTCACGGTTTGAGCTTTTGTTCAGAACAACAATATAATAAAATAGACTTGAAAGAACTATGGAATCTTGGGCAATTCAAGTAATACAGTGTGTTATTTAAAATTACAACACGAGATCTCAAAAGAAGCTCCAATTATAGAAAAACAGTATTGTTTCCAATTAGTTTTATATTAAGATTTTAGTAGTACCCTTCATTTGCTTGAAACTCTGCTCTTAAAATATGAAACAAATTGTGCTCAAAAGCATCTGAAAATTCAGATACAAAGTATGAAAAGTGTGATATCCTGTTAATGTCACCTTTCTGCTCAAGACTTTTGCACCCTCGAGTGCTTAGTGCCCTGAAGTGTCTATTTTTCCAAATACCAGCTTCAGTATTTCTGTTCCCCATGCTCAGGCAAAACTGGAGCCACAGTTTGTACTGTACTTTTCATACGTAAGATTAAGCCACCATTAAGAAGCGATGGAGACAGGCTATCAAACATCTGAAAAAAAGCAGCTGTTAAATTATCTTTGACTCTAATTCTATGATATTAACAGTCCTGGGAATAAAAGGCTATTGAAGATATCAAGGGATTTTAAATGAGTGGAAATGAATTTCAGAAAAATGGGAAGTAAATAACGAGAATAACACGTGCCACAAAGCAGAGTAAACAGAATATAAGGAACGGTTGAAATAGCACTCACACCCTCGCTAACAGGTTTAAAAGATTTTAAGTATGAGATCTGAAATAGATATTTGGCAGTAGAACTTAAGCAGAAAAAAATTCACATTCAACATTTTAATGGAGGTTCAACACAAGTGTGAAGCTTCTGTTTACAAGTCATTCCATGAATACTTTCCAATTAAAAAAATGATAAAACTGCAGATCAGGTTTATATCAGTAACAGAGATGTTTCATATGTTGTCAGAGCTATTTCAAAATTATCATTTCAATTCCATTGCAGTCGTGACTTAGAACTATAAATAGACTGAAATATTAACAATGACATAAAACAATAAATAGACATTCAGGTTAAGGGATTAGTGCAAGAGATTACTTTCATTTTCATTAACAAAGGACTCATTTTAGAATTCATTTTTGCTCATTTAACTTAAGTTTTCATCAAATATCTATATCTAAGAGCAAGTGCCAAAGTTTTGGGGAAAGGTACCATAAACTTCTGAAATTTATAGAAATAATATAGACTTGAACTCCAGAGTTTAGAGCTTTTAAAATAAAACATCTGGCACAATGCACTTTTAAATATCATAACATAAATACAAATGAGCAAAGAGTATTAACTGTTATCTTCTGTGATACACAGCAAATGAAATAAGGAAGGACACTATGTTTCAGATAACAGCTCAGGATCAAGTCAGGCAGCAGAAGAAACAGCTGCTCTTTCAAGCCACCATCACCACTGACAAAGATCTAACGCTCAACACGGTAGAGAACCAAACCTACTTCCTTCTCTAATTCTACCAATATCACACTGTTTACAAAGTCCTTATGGCTTTAAAATGTTAATCGCTATATCCTGCTATTTGCTGCTTAACAGAAGTTGCGCTAAGATATATACACCGTGTACTCTTGCCTGTAAAGATTTCTCTATAACAATGCCTATGATTTGCTTATCTCTTTGCTCCAAACAGTGCTTACCTTTCAAAGTGGCCTTTTTCAATACCTTCATTGCATAAAGCTGCCTAGCATCTGACCCTGAGATTTTTTTGACAAGAAATACCTGCATAGAGAATTAAAAAGAATTCTTAAAAGAAAACAAAGGAAAATCAGATGAATATGATTTGCTATGAAATTTGAGTAAATAGTATTCCAATGAAACTCAAATTTGTTACTCCCTCTTAATTCTATTAACTCCATCTTTCTTTGACAGTTCTCTTTAGATCCTGCTGAACACAAAAACGTTTCCTTGCATTTTTACGTACTGTTGTTTCACTTCATAACCTAAAAGGTTCCAAGTAAACAGAATCAGTTTGTCAGACTGCTTAACTTAATTCATCTCAGTGAGTAAAAGGGATGCATTTGGATTTTCTTAGAAGACAAATCTGAAACACTAAATTCAACTTTATGATCAAACAAAACTTCCTGATATTTATCTTTAAGTAGCTAAGTTTTAATAATATAAGATGGTAAAGCAAATGAGCAGATGAAAAAGTTGTCTGATATAAAAATAGGTGCGTACAAAGATTGATCCAGAAAATTATGTAAATCAAAGTTTAACAAAAATGTTCGTTTTAACACATCAAATAGTGAGAACCAACCTTGTGTCAAAGCATAGCTGTTATGACATGCTTTGGTTGAGTTCCACACATATCAATAAAGTATAATTAACCTCAATACTTAGGTGCTCACTGGACTAGATGACCTTAGAGGCCTTTTCCAACCTTCATGACTCTATGATTCTATGACTCTTTTTCAGTGTAAAAGGCTGCCTTAAGTGGGATATATGCATTTTTTTAATGTCCCTAATAAAAGATGTGAAGACAATTTTCAAATTCAGAAATGAGAACGGAAAAAGTATCTGCCACAGGTTGTCTGGTTATTTCTAAAAAAAGAAAGCACAGAGACATGTAATAGTAAATGAGAATATTAAACATGCTACATGAGTTTAGATTAATCTCACTTTCTGTATCCAATTTGCTCTTGTGCTAACATTCCTTGAAAAGCATACAAATTAGCTTTTAGAAACTGAAGGAGTAGTAATGTCATCTTCCCAAGCTTTTATAAATAGTATTTGGGGTTTTGTAATAATTAATCTTTTTTTTTGCATAAATACTAAAAAATCGAGATGACATACATTTTTATGATGTTACAAGTCAGTCAGATAACTGGAATTACTACTCCAATAACATGTCTAAGAGTACCTACTTTCCACTAAAATAAAGCTGACTATTCTACTTTTTCCTAACATCTAAGAGAAGTTTAATGCTATATATTAGAACTTATTATTATATTTAGAACTTCAATTTAGTTTGAAAATCGATTAAAAGGCTCTGTTGTCTTATAGAGCATATTCCACTCTCTCTCAATGTCACAAAAAGTTACTGTTTCATTTTTAAGCTAGATTTAGACAACTAAAGGTACGGACCATGTACACCTATTGAGTTCTTGGCACAGACAACACTCACTGAAGTGCCAGAAATGTTGAGTCTATAACAGAATACTTGACTTCATAGGAGTCAGATTACCAACCTTTCCAAAGGATCCTTGTCCAAGCACTTTCAGAAGTTCAAATTGTGAAGGGTCTGCTTTCTCATGTCCTTCCTTTACATGATGAGTTATTGCAATTTCTTTGATTTCTTCTTCCTAACAGAGGAAAAGGGGGGAATAAGTTAAGTTTACTTTACTGGTGCAACTTCCTAAAATGTTTAGAATTTCACAATACACTGAAAAATAACAGTGCCACCAAGCATATAACCAACTACATGCTTCCAAATGTAAGCAAAACATTGAGCAATACTACTGCCATAATTAAGACATTAACAGATAAAAGCTGTATTACAAAAGGCACTACTAGTTTAGTGATTATGTGGCTTAAACTTCCAGAGATGCATCAGAGCATAAACAATAACAGAGCCAACAAGAACAAGTCAGTGGTTCCCAAGCTTTTGTGCTGAGGCCATGTTGTTTGGTTCACAGCCTCCATTTCAAATTCACAATCCAGGAGTGGAAATCAATCTTCCTAATAATTTAGTTTTCTTAAGGCACACCTAGTTATACATCAAGTGAACCAAATCTCTTTGGAAAGGGCTATTTTTAACACTTGAATGAAGATGACTGAGTCAGTGGACCTTCTAATTATTTTCTGCTCTCCACTTAATTTTGTATTTTCTAAACAAAATTTGAAAACTCTGAAAGCAACTCTCCTTGCCCCACAAGGAAAGAACCTCAAAAGTAATCATACAAAAGAAGTAAGACACTGCACTCTCTCAGTATCATCTGAAGAACTACTTAGGCATTACATAAAACCGAGTCTAAGCAGCACTGTCTGTAAGGAAGTTTCTGTGAGTGAACAAATAAACCCAAGAACACTTTGCCTCTGTTCAGTGAGCATCTCAGATTTATTTCACTGAATCACAGAGCAGCTGAGGTTGAAAGGCAGCTCTGTTCATGTTCAAAGACCCCACTTAAGCAGAGTCACCCAGTGCCCAGAGCCCTGTTTGGGGGCTATCAGATATCTCTAAGGAAGAGACTTCATGGCCTCCTGGGCAGCCTATGCTAGTACTCTGTCAGTCACATGGTTCAAAAAAAAAAAAAAAAAAAAAAAAAGTGTTTTCTGATGATTGGTTGGATATTAGATTGAATATTTGGAAAAACCTCTTCTCAGAAAGACTGACTGCTGAGGCACTGGAACAGGCTGCCTGGAGGCAGTGGAGTCCACATCCCAGGTGATTTTCAAGAAACATGCAGATGTGGCACTGAGGCACATGGTCAGCGAGCATGGTGGTGATAGGCTGATGGTTGGACTAGGTGATCCTAGAGCTCTTTTGCAACCTTGATAATTCTATGACTAGAGGGACTCTCCAACATTCTAGCTTATGCCTAATGCCTCTTGTCCTGTCACTGGGACTGAGGAGAACCTGGCTCCACAGCTCTTCGCACTCACTCTTCAATTACATCCATTTATGAGATCCCTCCCAGAGGCTTTACTTTCTAAGGTGAACACTCTCAGCTCTCTCAACCTGTTCTCATGACAGATGCTCCAAACCCTTGAACACCTTAGTATACCGTTACAGTACTCTCTCCAGTAGCTCTGTATCACTTGTACTTGAGAGTCTAGATGTGGCACTTAACCAGAGGGGAAGAAAACTCCCTTGTATTTGCTAGCAATGCTTTCCTTAACGCAGCCCAAGGAACCATGGCCTTCTTTGCCATAACACCACATTGCTGGTGCACATTTACCCTGGTGTTCAGCATCTTCAGGTCCTTCTCTACAAAGATTTTTTTTTTCCCATCTGGTGGTTGGCACACAGTTGGTGCATGGAGTTATTCCTCCCCAAGATGCAGCTACACACCATCCACACCACAGCCTGTTTGTTAATCCAGCCCGTATTTCATGGGCAGCAGCTCGTACAAGGATCTTATAGGAAACAGTGTGTTCAATCTTACTGAAATTGAGGAGACAGTACCTACCACTCTTCTCTTCCTACCCATTTCTCTATAGATGATCAACCATGATTTCATGTTTGTGATTCTATACCTACTAATCTCAATCACCTCCTTTTCTTTCGTGTATATGGAAATGGTTTCCAGGATTAGTTGCTTCCTTGATTCCCTAGGAAATGAGGTGAAGATAGCCAGCCTGTTGTTTTTTTCCTTCTTGACCCTTTTGAAAACAGGAGCAACACATGCCTTCTTCTAGTCCTCTGGCCACAATCATTAGAAGATAATCAAGAGCAATCTCACAAGAAGGACACTCAGGTCTCCCCAGCACTCTTGCGTGCATCCACCATGGCATATGAACTTACGTGCATCCGCTTTGCTTAAATATTATCTAAACCACCTCTTTTGAACTAAGTCTAAGTCTTCCTTGCTCCAGACCTTTATTTAACCTATATACACAAAAATATAACTAACAAATTATTGAGATGAGGGAGTAGAGGCAGCATTCTAACATGGGCATCAATATTTTCATCTTTGAAGTAAGTAGGTGAAGAATCCCAGGGGAAGAACAGCACAATAGAACAGATTACCAAGTAAGTATTACTTTCAACACCTTGATAGATTTCTGCTCAACAGTTTTACCAATTAGCACCCTGCAGCCTTGAGAAAGTAAAACAGTGTCAAATCTTCCTGTTATCTACTCAGATTCACGGGCAGAAGGTGATCAGGTTGGCATATTGCTTTAAAAGCTTTACAAAAAGCAACAAGAAAGAAAGAAAGTAGGAAATATATTAACTTGCTCTCTACACACACACACAAATAATTGTCAAATACAGCAATTGTTACATAACAAGCTTCCCAGCGGTTATTTTGGGCACTCTCTTAAAAAAGAGAAATAAAAAAAAGCTTCACATTCCTCATACTAAGCAAATACTCCAAGCCTTCACAATTTCTCAGGGTTCAGACACTTCTCCATTCTTATAAGGCAGACTTAGCAGAACTGTTTTAATCAAAATGGAAAATATTCTTTTTCAGTAGCTTGTCCGCAACACAATCCTTAGAGCAAAATCTGTGATAAACAGATATCCATGGATTTGTCTCCTTCTACATAATTGCTGAACATTTGTTATTTTAAACTAAACAGTATTTTGCAAATACACAAAAGTGCAGCCTTTTATAGAAGCGAGAACTACGCAGAAGTAACGAACCCTCACTGTACCCACTATCTACCTGAATTAATATACAAGCCTTTCAAACTAGAAAAACAAGACAGCTATTTCTCAACCAGCAGCACCAACTATATTGGTTGATAGGTGCTGTCATACATTAAGCCTGAAGAGAAGCTATTTGTTCAGTCTAGTACTGAATTTTCCCTAAGCTTTATTTCTGATCGTTCCCTGACATCTGGAAAAAAAAACACCAAAACCATCCCATATGATGAACTCAAACTAAACATAACGAGGTACAGGGTGCTGAAAGCCTCTAGCCCTCCTTTCCTTCACTCCCTAACAACTTTCATATTACTACAGACAATCACCAACCAGTGATCAGGCTGCTGCAACAAAACTCTTCCAGTTATAACTGCAGCATACTGTACGTGCTTTATTTCGGTTATTTATAACCCTGGAAAGCTCCATTTTCTCATGCCTGATACTGCAGCAACATCTAAATAAAAGTTCAAAGAATTTTTTTTTCTAGCTACACAGTTCTAAAGGCTTTCTTTACACTATAAACTGTTGCACAAAAAAAAAAAAAAAAACATATGCTATGTTTGTCAACTTAAAGTGGTTGCTACTGGCTTTTGCTATTGTGAAACTAAATATAGAATGCAAGGAAGCAAACAGAAGGTAACATTACACAGTGCTTCCTTAACATTTCCTTAACAGTATAATACTGTTAAGTCAACACTGTCCTAGAAGGGAAGTCAGTAAAAAACAAGTTTGAGTATGAACTTAAAACATAACTAGTTTAGAATAACTTCCTGCATTGATATCACTTGCAGCTCAGAATTTTGCTGGTGAAGTATTACAGTATAGGAAAGTTCTTAGTAATGCACCCCACAGTTTGTCTCTATCCATAGAAATACAAACATAGGAAAGAACACCGAATGGATAATATTTCAAAGACAAATTGAATTTAAGAAAAAAAGTTAAAATAAAACAAAGAAGGATTTAGAAGCCACAGGGGTGACTCATTTTTCTCTTTAGGAATCAGGTGCAAATCAGAATAGGAAATATGCTTGTCAGAAAAAAAAAAGATACAGTATTTAGGCAAGCAGTGAAAAGCTAATTAACCATTCTTAACCTATAGAAATTATACTCTAATTATATTTTAAGTACGTATTGAACAGTAAACGCTTACTTTTTGTTCTAGCATATGAATTTCTGTGAATTTCCTTTATTAACTAGTCCCACTGTAATACACAACACTTGTATTTGTTTCTGAGATCTTATTACAGGAACGGCTACTAGATAACATATTAAAAGGAAACTGGACTTCAAACTCAAGAGGAAGTAGAAAAAGAAGTGTCTTACTAGTTAAACATTTCCCAGTTGCAATGAAAAAGCCCAGAGAAGGAAGAGAAAAAAATCATTTTGTTTATATAGATAATCTCCCATAATTTATCCTTTGTCCAAATTTTCAAGCAGGAGATCCGGAAATGGTTCTGTTCTTGAAGAAGTGACCCAAGCAAAGCTGGATGTCACAACAAGCTGCTCAGATAGCTTTATCTGCAGAGCTGGCTCTTAAAAAAAAACAAAAAAAACTCCTTCAAAAAATTGAAAGAAACTAAGCTTGTCTAGGGCTGGTCTATAATATTGTTCCTATCATTCTTACAGGTTTGTTATCTCCACTTTTCCTAAAAAAAAAAAAAAAAGTAACTCATTTCTACTCTCAGTTCTCACTGCAGATGCCTCAGAGAACAAATAAAGCCGTAGATAATGCAACAGTGGTGTGAAAGGAGAAACAAGTAAAAGAGGTTCACAAACAGAATTAAGAGCACTCACTATCTCAGAGCTCCTATGCCACTTAAACATTTAGAAAACACAATGAACACTAATTAGAATTCAAACTACTTCAAAAAAAATAAAAGCATTTAGTCCCTAAGTTTTATGTAAAAAAAAAAAAAGACAAACAATCAAGTATAATTTAAAATAATTTTAAAAAATACTTCACTATGTTCTGATGCAGAGTCATCAGCAAAGAAAAAGCTCTGAATCATCTGAATAGATGTCATAGGAATGGATTTATCCCCTTACTCATATTAGGGAGAGGAAAGCTAACAGGAGTAAGGAACATTAGCACATGGAAATACCACAGGCATCTATCCTGCTGTGTCTAAAGTTACTGGTTTCAGATTCTTGAATAAATGCATAAGGACAGTGTGAACACGGAGAGTGACAGACACTTGGCAAAAGTTCCAAAACACTGCAATGTAATCCAGAAATGTAGCAAGACAGACCTTACTCGGTAAGCTGGGTAAGAATTAGATGCAAATTTAATTTGAAAAGAACAAAGAATAAGCTCTTGTGGCACTTAAGGAACATTTACTTAGAAAAGGTATCCCTGGAAGACAGATTTCTCCTTTTCTGGGTACTCAAAATTGTGTGAACAGGAGTAGGAATATTTTAAACACAATTAGTTCTTCACTCATTGTGAAGGTAATGAGTAAGACCTGGATACACATCTATACTGGAAGTGCAAGTAAGAATTATGAACACCCTACACTAAAAGGAAAAGGCAGCAGCTATCTCAGAAATGTGAAGTTTTACAGCCATAGTACAACAGAATAGTATATTTCTATTGCCTTTACACATATGCATAGGTGACTTTTAATAGCTGCAAAGTCATTAAGTGATATCAATCTAGAGAGGCAAGAAAAATTACAGGGAAACATTTACAGCTTAAGACACCAAAAGCACTGAGGTCAAATAGAATGTGACTCAAAGCAAACTAGCCCCACCCTGAGCAGAAAGGCTGACTGCCGTGTCTCTTCTCAACTTCAGTGAAATTACACTGAAATCAAAGGAAATACAGAAAGCCAATCAAAACCAAGCCAATCCAAACACCACATCTCTAACAAAAGAGCCGCGCGTACAAAGAGACTGAGGTGAGGGGAGGGTGGGGGTTGTTAATTTCGCTGACAGTGTGGGTGTTTTAAAAATGTATTTGTTGCAGAAGAATAACAATTTTTTTTTTTTAACAATACCTAGAGCAAAGACATGTATATGCAGCATGCATATGAGGAGTGCCTATAGATAATACTTTCTGAAAGAACATTCCATTTATATTTAGCATGTTAAATCATTCAGTTTCAAAAGAAATAGCATTACGATTTCGGCTCTGATGCCTGTTATCGTAGAAAATGGGTGTTCTAGTTGATAAAAAAAAAAAATAAAGGGAATAGCAGCAGTTAAAGGCTAAAAGAAAGAAAGCTCTATTACTGTACCCCAAATTCCCCAGAATTCTATCAAACTCAGAAACACCTCCAAACGTTTTTCCTTACTAAAAAAAATTCAGATATGGATTTAGTAAATTCCACGCACGTTCCCACTGTAAGAAATACAGGATGAATTACTATATTGTATCTTGAGTTCTTTGCATCGGAAAGGGAAAATTTAAGATAACACACAACATCCGTATTTGGTTAAGAAAAGGGACAGCAGTGTCTGCAAAACATGGCTACGTGTTTGTTTGCTCTCCCAGGAAACTAATACTGCTTAGATGTAGGTGAAAATCTCCTCAGAGCTGCAGTGAATTTCAGCTGGCAGGCAGCTAAGTACTGATCAAATAAACTCCCTTCTGCATGCTTGCTGACTGTACAAAATGCATGAATACACCACCAAACCTGTAACACTTATTCAGATAATACTTATAACTGTAACATTTCTTCAGATAAACGATTTCCTAGTGAGAGGAAGTAAAAGGCCACATCCCCTTCTGTATCTATTAGAGATGGAGGTTATGAGATAACTGGCATAAAGGAGCAAGGATAAGATGTTAATCCTCACACTTACTTTAAATAAATCGTAACATCTGAATCCAGAATATTTAAGCCATGGTAAGTAACTACTGGAGAAATACATTTCAGTGCTCACACTTCTCCTTCCAACAGATCCACGATTCTCCTTTATCTGTTAGTTCTGTTCTACCCTTTTAATTTGAGTTAAGAAGGTACAATTAGAAGCATCTTCTGCGCGCAATTACTTACAGACTTTGCTATGACTTAATTTGTTGGTTAAACTAACCCTTATTTTCTTATCTCCTAGCCTTGTGCTTATACCTTTCTGAACCATGTTTTTTTTTTGTTTTGTTTTGTTTTTCCACACATTCAACTGTTCATGTCATTTGGAAGCCCTTGAATTCACACCTAGACACAATAACGATGGACTTGCTTTATGCTATATATGAAGCCACAGCTTTGCACTATTTCAAGCCAGTATCTGCCAGACTGGACCTACAGGAATTTGGATACCCAGGCCCTGTCCTCAAGGCTGTATGCAGCCGAGTGGTAAGCTGTACTGCTGTCAGGTCCCAATTGGTCATCACTTTCCAAAGTATCTGTATTCCCCCCCACCCCCTCCCCACCCTCCCAAATTGCAAAACTATTTGTTCGTAACACAGAATTCATCACTTAATTGTGTCAGTATTGGTACCTTCAATGCGCCTTCTAGGACACTATTAATACAGGAAGAACTGTTGGTGAGACTCCAAACTCTTTTCAGGAACTCTTCCATTAATGTTTTCTATTCAAAATAATACTTTAGAATTGATTACAACTCATTTTATACTATATGGTTATTTTGTATAATTTGTGGTAATTTATGCAAGTGAGAGAGCCGGTATTACCATTAGAAATGTTCATGCTTCTGGAAACACAACTTCCATACAGCAAGGATTGGAAGGAGAAAATCTTTCTGCTAGCTTCAGACACAATTAAGTCAGATTGATACTGCCAATGTTGGTGAATATCCCCTCCAACATCAGCCATGTTTTCAGATAAATGAGTCTTAAAAGAAATTTAAAATGTAAGTTACTGAATCAAAGAAAAATATTCCAAGAATATTAGAATACTATTTTTTTCCAGTAAGACAGAAAATAACTATTTCTAACATTTAAATGGCAGTTTAAAGTGCACTTGCCTGTAACAATGTTCAATTAACGTATTTGATTGCGCTTATAACTTAACTAACCAAAACAAAAAAAACAATGCTGTATAGGTTCATATTACCTTCATATTACTGACTACTCAATTTCCAAAAAAGCAAATCCAAACAGTAAAGAGCTAATGGCATCTTTTCCACTTCAAAGTTGGGCAGCAGCAAAAAGATTGCTTTTGGCAGCTCTTGCTTGTAAATATTAGTTTAAGATACAGAGATTCTTCCATCTTCCCTATGGAAGTAGCAGCTTCCTTCTTACCTCATCAATCTTTTCCAGGAAAGCTTTGCTTCTTCTGGACATAGGATTGTTTTTGAGGCATATGTATATTCAGAGGGGATGAATACACAAAAAAATGGATGTCCCAGTAAGTTACTGAACGCTGCTCAACCACTGGTGAAAGTTTCCTTTCACTACTACATTAACTTTCATTGTGCTTATCAGCATTCAGCCAACATGATGATATTTGGCAATATATTTTTCTGATTGTCACAGGCAAAATAGTGCTGAACGTCATAATTTAACACTCAGTATTTCATAAGTGGTTTCTATGATATTAAGCCTTGATTCTAAAGTTACATAAAGCTGTTTAGTAAGGACAGCAAGCTTATTGGATATCAAGTGATTTTAGAAGGATGACTCAACATTGGCCCAGCTCCCCAGCTCACATACATAACTTCCTTTTCCTCCCCTCCCTTGAGTCAGGAAGTGTCCTAGATGCACTTTCCTAACTTGTTTTGGATGTAGGATGAATTTTCATCGTTATCTGAAGAAATATGAATTACACATTTGGATGGAAAAAAATGGATCAGCAAACTGAAAACTAAAGTTTTTTTTTTTTTTTTTTTAACCTTCTGTATTAAAACTTATGGAAATCTATGCTAAATTAAAAATGGGAGAGCACCATGCTAGCTATTTTAAAAATTTCAGACATGTTCTACATACATTCACACATACTGTGTTATATTCCTACCTCTAACTTTCAAACTACTCTTAAAAAAATAAATAAAATAAATAAAAACCCTGCACGTTCAACAGCTGTTTCACAATCTCCTATCACCTCAGTGAACAACATCACTTAGATAAGCCAATGCATAAAAGCATTTCTTATACTTGTCATTAATATCGAAAACTGAAGTAACTTCACAAGTAATGGTTACTTAAATGTTCGTAAGCATATGATTGCTTGAAAAAGCTTGAAAAAGCTTGAAAAAGCTTGAAAAAGCTTGAA